>NC_134403.1:39018890-39273890 GCF_038048845.1 Mixophyes fleayi | reverse complement strand
TTGAAAATTCAAATGTAGACAGTACTTTTTGGTTGACAATAATATCCCTAACACTAACCATATAATACTGTCTACATTTGAACTGTTGACCTAATAATACTGTTGACCATGTGAATTGTTGACCTAATAATGTTGACACTTGCATTGTCGAACTAATGTTGTCAACTTTCCTAATGTCGACCAAATTAAAGTCTAGCTGTCGACCACATAAACGCTTACTTCAGTTGGTAGCATGGTAAATAATTTTTTCAGCAGCTGCCGCAATGATCTACATGCAGTTACTGATGCCAAAACTGTCCAGAAACTTTATGGGCCATAGGCACCATCTTCTGCAATGACCTCAGAATTTTTAAGAGATTCTGAACAACCAAATTGTGTGCAAAGCATGCTACCATCCCTATGAAACATTATGCCAGAGCACTTGCTGATAGATGAAGGTGGGCTGCACCCAGGAGAAAATTGCTGGGAGACAGACCACAGAAAAAAATATTTTTAACATTAGACAGCATGCATCATGGAAAGTGTAGAGGCAGTAATCAGTACTCATTAGACAGACTGCAGGTGGTGTATGGAATATTGGCTATCTTCATTTTTTTGTACAAATCACCACAGTCATCAGATTTTTTTTCCCTTAATCCTTACACCAAGGGCTGTTTTCTTTGAGATTGACAAACAGTTTGGATTTTGAGCACCCTTTGTTACACTTTGCTCCTGCATGACCTTTTTACTAGTAGAGGCCGAAAAATTACTACTACTGCTGGTACTGGTATGCTAGTTCCAAAGTAGCATTCTCAATTTATTTGTCTTAATAATCATTACTTATACTCACATTTCCAAATGGTTGAGACATTTGAGAAGAAGGCTGCTCTATAATTACAGTTTTAGAATCTGATATCAGACTCACATATAACACTCATGGATACCTTTAGACTCTCCTCAGGATTCTGTGAGTGCCCAAGTTGTTCTTCAGCCTGAGTGTTCATTTCATGTATTGCTATGGCTGTTTTGGAGATGACAGACCTGCATTCTGAGTGAAGGTGGTTCAGGGGAAGTTATGGAAGATGCATGACTGTGTTGGGCACGCTTTTTCAATTGGCATTCTAGTATGTGTGTCAGAAGTAACAGGACCCCTACTAGCAAAATCTGGGCATAGTCAGAGTCTTTTTTGCCACTGTGAGTGGTATAGGGAGTGTTAGCCATTTCCATTTTCTTTAAAAACAAGAAATATATTTGTGCTGCTCACAGTCATACAGCACCCTGCTTTTTCTGCACTAAATAGTTCAGATGTCTATACCATATATACTATAATATACTATTACAACAACCAGTAGCCACTGCTTGTCTACTCTTCCCTCTCTCACACACACAATTGATCAGCAGACAATTCCAGCAGACTGATCTCTAAATAAACTCTACATTTTTGCAATAAAATCACAGCTATTGCAATATCAATTGCCTCTTTCACCCTGTCCAAGCGTTTTTTTTTTTTGAGCACAGAGTTGCAGCAAACCTCTAACTCACATGCTATCACTTCTAAAATGGGGGCTATATTTAGAAGATATTGATCCAACTCATGAGAACTGTAATTTTACCAGAAATGGTATTTTGACTTGATTTCAAATCAGAGTATGGTACTCAAGACCGAGTGATGGCTTAATCGACTCGGAAACCCAAAATTTGGACCTGTCAGGTATCTCAGAATCCGACCGCTTATCTCTGATATAGATATATGAGATTCACTGAAATTTTGTAGATGTTTTGAAAATTGGTGAACAAGTAATATATGCTACAGCTCATGCTGATTAATCAGATTGTGTCATTTATATAGTGTAGTTCAGAAATTGAAAGCAAACACATGATTAGTTGGAATAAAGCACCAGTTTACATGCTTGGATGGAGATATATAAATATATATCTAATATATATAAGCCTAGCGGCGTGTGTTAGTGAGTGTGTGGAAAAAACTATTCTAAGAAAGGGCTCATCCAATTGACCTGAAATTTGGTATACTGACATTTGACAAAAAAAATGAGAATAGTAAAGTCAGTTAACTTCCATCATCCCCCCTCCCCCCCCCCCCCCCCCCCGTGGGAGGGGTGGTAAAGGCTAAATTAAACGAGTTCAGGGGTCAAACTCATTTTTCTGAGGTAATTTTACCTCATGAACACACATTAAAAAGGACGCTTATATATACATATATACTGTAGCATATATTACTTATTCACCAATTTTAAAAAAAATCTAAAAATGTAAGTGAATCTCCTCTCCCCTGGAAGACAAGACATTTTCCCATAGGCAGCAAGTATACAAGACATTACTTCATGTACATTGGTCACTCACTTGTGTGTTTCTCTCTCCTTCTCCAGTTCTACTTGCCGTTGTTGCTGAAGAATAGGATTAGTTTTCCCAGTTAATATAATTCCTGAAAGAGAGAGTTTGTCATGATACCACCAACAACCATCAGTACAGTTTTTATTGTAATTAAGTAAATGTGACATGATACATGGGTAACTAGTGATTGATATTAAAGTCTAACATGAGTAAACCATCTCATTCAGTACAAGATGGTCCCCACATGTAAACCTTCACAATTATAGTGTGACATGTACCATTCTACATAGAGCCAGTCTTCTCAGCTCTAATATCTAGTCCTGTGCACTAACATTCAACTGGAGAGACTTATATTAGTGATTTTATGATGCATTTATTAAATGCAAGTATAAGTTGGGTAAGAGTTCCTATCTGTATCCAAGTCCTGCAATAAATTCCAACTCACCCTTCCCCTCTGGGATCTCCACAGTAGTAAAGGCAGGGATCCACCGATAGAAAGGGAACTGGTAGAGTTGACCATTGGGGCAGGTCACCTCAACATACAGGCAGTACCAGGCATCCATATTAAATTTCTTGTAGTGCTCTGTTGACAGCCGAATCAACAGGAGCTCTCCCAGATCTTCCTCAATGTTAACATCAAAGTCAGTTACCTTGAAAAGCAGAGTAGAGCCTTAAAAATCTTGGCATGGAATATGTCTAGAATTCTCATTAGGATAGACCATGAGTGTCCCATTTATACAAGGAGATGTGAAGTTTTTTCCAATAGAGTTCAGGGACTTTGTGGACATAGACAAGTATATAACAATGGTAATGGCATTTTTCTAGAAAATTGCATATTTTGCAGACTTCTTGATTTATATGTTTAACATGTAAATATCAGGGTAATCCATTATATGAATCAATTAAAGAACCAAATATAAAACATTCTAACATTTCTTCATGACAAGTTGTATACATGGGTAGAATGCCAATAGAATATATGTAGTTTTTACTTTTCCTCAGATACAAACCTGTGTTTTTATGAATTGTTTCTTATTTTATTGTATACAGAATGGATGAAGGGTTAGGCTAGACTTATTTCAGTTATATGCAAGAACAGTAGCCCTTCTGGGGTCTATCCACTGAGCAGCATATTTGTTTATGAGACCTTTAAAAATGTACACAATAATTAACATATATAATCTTCTACTTCCCTATATTCAAAAAATGCTTATGACAGATATATACTGTAGGGGCCAACTAAATATTCAGTATATTTACATTCATTTTTTAAATGGGATTGTAACGAACAAGATGTTTTTTTTAAAGGCTATTATGCCAAAACATTCATATTTGTAACATGGTATATATGAGTTTTAGTTTTGAAAATGTAACAATGACTTGCCCCCTCTGGAGTAATATTTTATCTTTTGTTGCAGACACTATTCTGAAGATTTATTACTGTCGATCCCACACATATTGCTATTTTACTTTAAATAAGATGTTTCCTTATTATAAACTCTCTCTGGTTTCCGATCCTTGAAAATGTAACATGGTGATCTGACTCTATAGAAAATGAAACAACAACAAGTACAACCTTGGATTTTCTGGATCCACTGGGGTTCCCATTGGCTGTAATGGTTCCATGTCTACTGCTATCTCCTCTTACCGCTAGGCCTGCTTCAAGCAGGCTAAGCTTGGGTCAGTGACCCCTATGAATTTTATATTTGCCTGTTTTAAAGAGGCCAAGCAGTAAGCTTATAGAGCATCATCTGTAAATATGTTTTAGTTTGAGTGAAATCCTTATTTAATTCTATTTATTTGTAGTATAACATTCCCATATTGTGACTCTTATAAGATACTCACTGCTCCAGGTTTGAAGTTATTCCACTTATGGGGCAGTTGATGTTTAGCACTTTCACCTTGGACCCCCACAAGAACAATGGATACTTGATCAGAGGTTCCAGCACACAGGTACTTCCCTGTTGCAAATGTCAGCTTGTAGATCCCCATGTCTGAGCCAGTGACCTTGTGAGAGAAGCTCTGTAGGAAACTAGAAAAGTCAGCAATGTTTTAGACTAGCATACACACCAGTGCTCCCTCTAAACTGAGCAATCTGGTAAGGAAAGAGGTAAAAGGTCACTCTAATGAGGGCTCCACCCTAAAGATTTGTATTCAAAATCTGCTGGATGTTTCCTAGTAAGATACAGGTTTAACTCTATCATTTCCAGATTGCTCAGCTTAGAGGGAACACTGATACACACCCCTCTCTTATACCATACAAAATATCTCGCTCCTCCATGTACAAATTATTAGAATTTCCTTTGAAAAACTTCTCAATTTCTTCATATCTTTACCAACTGTAACAATGTTCTTATTTGCTCTACACCAGTGGGGGGGGGGGGGGCAAACTCAGTCCTCAAGGGCTACCAACAGTTCATGTTTTTAGGATTCCTGTCTGTAGAAACAGCTGGGATAATTACTGACCCAGCCAAATAGATTAACTCAGCTGTGCATGATTAAAGAAATCCTAAAAACATGAACTGGTGGTAGCCCTTGAGGACTGAGTTTGCCCACCACTTCTCTACACCATAATCTGTATCTGATGAGCCAGAAAGCCAAAGCGTGAACTCTCAATGATTTTTCTCAGCATAAAAATCAACTAAACCCATACTCACTTAATAAGGGTGTCTTCTGTTGCTCTAAAATGTGTCTTCTGTTAATGGAGAAAGTCCTGTGTACAAAATACATTAAAGTTATACCATGAAAGAAGAAATGATTGACCAAAATAATGTATACTAGATACAGCACGTGTGAGAGTCTGTATGAATCAGTGCATCTGGGGGTCCTTTATATGTCAAAGTGTCAGTGAAGACGACTCCCTTTTTACATCTCAGTTCCCAATGGGAGAACATTACGCTTCAATGTTAGTACTCAATATAGCATACAATACCTAATACAGGTATTTGAGATGTAGTTATATATATATATATATATATATATATATATATATATATATGGAGACGAGAATACATAGGGCTTAAAATACATATAATGAAAAATCATACAACAGGAAACCTATATTGAGTGTAAAGTAATACAACATATATTAATTGCACTGTAGTGCATTTTACACTGTAATGATATCTGTTAGGTGTGAGATTACAGGAGCAACTGTTATCATTCATTGTCAGTGCACATTTAGTCAGTTAACCAGTAAAACCCCTGTTAGGAAGCGCTTGAGTCAGTAAAGTTATGTAACTGGCTATAAGCACCATAACCCATATAATATATGTGTTTAGATACGCAGGCTATGTTATGCCAACTGGTTTATTTTTAACAATGCAGTAGCTGAAGCAAAAAAATATTGTTATTCTCCATTTTTCATTAGTGCAATTAGTTATTTAAATGTACAAATACCCAGGCAATACATCGGCATCTAAAATTAGGTATTTTTTTTCAACATACTAACTTGTTCAAAAAAGTCTGTTCACCCCCTCAAATTAAAGCCCTTATCATATTGTATTGACTGTTGGTTACTTTATAAAGAATGATGACTCGGTTGAAGAAATTAAAAGTCCCCCCACCCAACCTCAAAAAAATGTGCAAAACTTTCCTTAAGTCACATTAGTGGTTATATTGATACTAGATAAAAGCCTGTCAAAATGATGGATAAGAATAAGATCACGTTGAACCTGTTTGCACCCAATTTGACTTTACCCTTGTAGCAGCATTGATTGAATGGTTTGTCAGATGGCTGCTCAGTGTGGCAAAATACAAATTCAATACTGTTCATGGGACTACAGTTATGAGCATTAATATTTGTTTCATCAAACTTACCGACATCAAGTATGGTGTGGCATCCTGTTCACTGACTTTGTAGGCATTGACGTGATATTACCTCTGTCCTGTTCACTCTTCGATTGTTTTCTCTGTGACGGGCAATTTGCTGAGGAAATATATTTGCTTGGCGATGATGATCACGTTCTCTCTGGTCATCAGGCACCGTTTGTCGTTGAGCATATAGTGCTATACGGAAAAACATACACTGATAAAGAAAATAAAAAAGACATAACAATGCCCGGGCAATAAACACTAGTAAAAACAACAATGTCTACTCTTCTAAAAATATTTTTAGAATATGATATAATAAACATTGTTACATTTTATCTGGTTTGATAATATCCGCCTCTCCCCATTGAAGGGTATGTAAATTATATGAACATCACAGAACCTTCCCAGCGCCTGGCTTTTTCCATTGTTATAAATAGTAACTGCCACCCCGAAAAACCTAAATAAACCAAAGTAGTAAAGCCATGAAATGAGGAAAATCTTGTCAGTAGGAATGAGAGTCAGGTACACACAAGAGTTATTTGCAAACATTTTGCCAAATTTGTTTGTGTCTTATGTATGTGTATTTATATGTTTTTTAACATATACCGTATTTCCCCATGTATAAGACGCACCTTTTCCCCCAAAATTTTGGGTACTATGTAAAATTTGGATAGCTATTGTGTACAAGAAAAGAAGAAATGCTAGTGTAATATAAACAGACGCGAGGCCTATTTATACTATTGGGGGATTTCCTTGACAGCATGGGAAAACCCCCTACAGTATACATAGACCTCTCATCTATTTATATATTATATTTCATTGTGCGGCGCCCTTGGTGTCAGCGCATGGTGGTACTTATGGTTCTCCAAGTGTCAACATACCCTAGCTGCCATGGGTATGCTGGTGCTTGTAGTTCTACAAGCACCAGCATGCACAGACTGTTAATGACAGCCAGGGCTGGCTGGGAATTGTTGTTCCACAAACTAAAATGGTGTTTTTTCACTTGTTCTCTACTTTTCACGCTTTATTGACCTACACCCATCACCCCAGGGGCTAGGTCTTCCTAAAGGGGGGGCTCGCACAATTTTTTTGCAGACCCCACTCCCTAGATAATCCCTAGATAATCCAGCCCTTAGCTGAACAGCCTGGGGTTGGTTGTCATTATCCCTCCCAATATCTCCCTCTTGGTTGACAACATCATTCTTTCTCCTGTCACCCAAACCAGCTGCCTTGGAGTAACCCATGACTCAGCCCTCAGCTTTACCTCTTATATCCAGTCCCACACCAAATCCTTCCACTTCCTTCTCCGTAACAGGTCGCTGCAGTATTTGTCCGAAAGTATATGAATATAATATTGTCACTTGTGAGGTGGTCAAAATTGACTGCAAATGACTTAAAATTAGTGTTATTGAGGTTAATAATATTGTAGGAACAAAAAAAAAGTAAAATTATGTGATTTTAGCATATTTTAGGATTTTTTCTAAAAAATACAAAACCAAAACCAAAACACACAAGGGTGATTTTGCCAAAACCAAAACACAAAGCTAATTCAGATCCAAAACCCAAACCAGTTGAAGGGGGTCAGTGAGCATCTCTACTCTTAATAGCTCTAAATCACATAAAAACGATCCTTGTGTAAAGAGATGTAATTACTGCAAAGTATGACTGTCACATAATTGCTAGTAAATAAGTATACTCAGACAGGATGCTGGCTTTCTGCAGAGACACAACCTTGTCTTGGTATTTTCTTGACAAATGAATGTAAGTGTCACCCGACACTGGAACAGATGGCTGTTAGGGAATCCTTTTCCCCAAGTAGTGATATGCACAGATCAATTTGTTTGTTTTCAGTGCTCCTCCTGCTGAAGGGGCATTTCCTCACAAGTAGGCAGAATGAATGATGGTAATAGCATGTCCTCCATGTATAACCAGAAGACAAATACAGTGGCAATATAATCCCTGAGAAACAATTCCAACCTTGGGTTCAAATTATAGATGTTGACTGACCCCTGTGTTTTGGTTTTGGATCTGTGTTAACTTTGTGCTCTGGTTTTGGCAAAACCGCCCTCACATGTCCTGGTTTTGGATCTGAATTTTTTTTTTTTTAAATGGCTAAAATATGCTAAAAATCACATAATTTGGCTCTTTTTTGTTCCTACATTATTATTATTAATCGCAATAACACTAATTTCCAGTCATTTCCAGTCAATTTTGACAACCTCACAGGTCACAATATTTTCATCCACTTTCGGCCAAAGACTGCAGAGATCTGGCTGGATGCTAAGCGATAGAGCAATGACACAAACACACAGCAGTTTATAGCACATCTAGGAAACATTGCCACACAGCAATGTCAGAAAAGAAAAGTGGTGCAAGATGGAATTGTCTTTGGAGTTATCCGAGTGCCTGCACTGTATGCCCATAAACTAGCGTTTTTGGTGGGTCAAAGTGTCCACAGAGAACCACATTTGTCACTTGCTGATCGCCTTTACTACCTTTAGGCTCCAAGCAAGCAACATGCATGTTAACTGTTCGGCCAATGTTATATTGTGCTGTCTAGTTTGTTACTATAATTGGGCAGAAATAATTTGAAAATCCCTGGCACTACGTAAAAGTTGCTACAAGGAATAAAGTGGATTTTTAAGTTGTTGGGTATTGCCAACGCATGTAGGTTCAATTTTGAATATCAAATTGTTTTATCTTTTCCATTTTTGTATGTCACATTAAATTGTCCATTGCTGTGATTAGGATTCTTATACGGGTTTCTCTACACAGACATATAAACTTTTAAAAACTTTTATTTGTTGGAAACTGCATTTTGCTTTATAGTCCATGTACACTTACATATGTCAATAAACAGTGGGGTCAATTTTATCAGTTCATTTGATTGTTAAAATGGGCACTATATGGGCGTGGCCTAACCAGCTGTAGAGTTAACGTACACTTCATAGCTATCCTGCTACATCAGATCAATTATCCTGATGTCTTACCTCTCTGGTCTCCAAATTCCGATATTTTGTGAGCAAAGGTGTAGCGCTCAGCCTCCGGCTGTTTATTCCAGATTTTGTCCGCCATCTGGGTCATAGATCTCCTCCCAGCTAAGTGTTCAGGCACCTGTATTTTGTCCCTCTGAGACTTTACAGTGGTAAATCGTTTGAGATTGAGGGAAGGGAAAAAGTGAGCCTGCATAATAACTGCCACTTGCCACCATTTTGAAGCCATACATCAGTGGTTCCAAAACTTTTTCAGTTCGCAGCACCCTTAAAGTCTCCATATTTTTTCAAGGCACCCCTCCAAAATAATTACCGAGCAGTCCCTTTTATAAGTAGTTGGATCAAAGTAACGTAATTAGTATTTAGGTTAGGACAGAAATAATTAGTAAGTTGTTTGCAGAAATAATACACATAAATCCAACGGAAAATACTATTTTTATACATTTTTTTCAATTATAATTCTGCAGCTGATATTCAGAGGAATAAGATCAAACAAAATTAAAAAACATGTACAAAAATCATCACACTGTGCCCCTTCATCCTCACACTCTGTACCCCCTTCATCCTCACACTATGTACCACCTTCACCCTCACACTCTGTGCCCCCTTCATCCTCACACTATGTACCCCCTTCATCAACACACTCTGTGCCCCCTTCATTCTCACACTATGTACCCCCTTCATCCTCACACTCTGTGCCCCCTTCATTCTCACACTATGTATCCCCTTCATCCACACACTCTGTGCCCTCTTTCTTCCACACACTCTGTGCGCTCTTTCATCCAGGCACTCTGTGCCCTCTTTCTTCCACACACTCTGTGCCCTCCTTTATACTGACTCTGCCCCTCTTCATTCACGCACTCTGTGACCTCCTTCATCCACACACTCTGTGACCTCCTTCATCCATGCACTCTATGCCCTATTTCATCCACACACACTGTGCCCTCTTTCATCCATGCACTCGGTGCCCGCTTTCATCCACACACACTGTGCCCTCTTTCATCCAGGCACTCTGTGCCCTCTTTCATCCAGGCACTCTGTGCCCTCTTTCATCCAGGCACTCTGTACCCTCCTTCATCCATGCACTTGGTGCCCTCCTTCATACTGACTCTGCCTCCCATTACTGTTTCCTATCACTATTTTCCTTCCATCTCTTTACTTACCATAATTGGCCTTCTCTTTCTATTTCTTCTGTCTTCTTACCAATCCGTCATCACTCCACGACATTTAGTGAGAAGCAGCAGAAGAGATGAGGATGCTGGATCCCGGTGCCACCGGATTGGAAAGTTTTATGTTTTTTTTTCCCTGACCACGACACCCCTGTGATAGCGGCGCGGCACCCCTGGGAGCCGTGATGCACACTTTGGGACCCGCTGCCTTACATATTTGTCTGCTATACTTTCTGTATATCTCCCTATATGCCTCAACATCACAGTGACATCCTAATCATCCTCTAAAGTGACTGACCCCCTTTATTATTTGAATGCCTGTAATAGTGCTAAGTACTGTATTTGAAGGGTAGTGTTTACCTTATATATCGCCTGTACATGTTAAAAATAGAGATGAGTCCACCTTGTCATTCTTTTACTACTGCACATCTATATTCAAGGACACTCGATTGCACACTTGTATCAAAATCATCTGTTCAAGACTGTGGAGATACATCACTGACAATAAGGACACTAACTTGTTGCCTAGCATATACCTGATCTGCTGGAAGAAACATTTTCAGTTTACCAAATACACATAAGTATCGTTTAATTGTAAAATACTATTGTATCAAGCACACAATACAAAATACAACACAGAGATCTGTAGATTGGGACTCATTCTTGTGACAGGCCCAGGATATTATACATACAGCACGGGAGTCTATACACCGGGATATACTCTGCTACCAAGCACAATAATAAGTACTTACAGCACGGGGGTCTGTAAATTGGGACTTGTTCACTGTATTCACTTCAGAAATATGTTCATACAGCACTGGGGTTTGTAGTCTGGGACTTATTGTTGTATACTGTTAGAGGAAGTCTGTAACACTGCGGTTGACAATTAATAGAAAACAGTTTGGAACCACAGTGCAGTCTTGGGATTTTTAATATGGGCATGCCAAACCACGCCACTGCGACAACGGCTAAAATGGAGAAAATTACTCGAAAAACCAATTAATCTCAGAGCTCCAGGATGATTTCTTCACCGCCCCTTGTCTCTCAGTCTTCCCCGTCTCCTGCGGAAGTAGATGCTGCAATGCAGACTGATCCCCCATCCCTCCAACAGGTCCTGTTGGCCATCACATCCTCAGAGAAGAGGGTTATGGACAAAATTGATGAGGTCCAGGCCAACCTCTCGTTAATACGTCATGACCTTCAAGGGATGCTGGAGAGAGCGGGAGAGGTGGAACATAGACTCTCTAATCTTGAGGATTCTACTACCCCCCCTTGGTGGAGAGAATTCCGATCTGACTGTCCAGATTGGCCAATGCAAAATTAAGATGACAGATATGGAAGGCAGGCTTTGTCGCAACAATCTTTGATTTGTTGGGTTGGCAGGAAGAGTGGAAGGCGTCAAACCT
Organism: Mixophyes fleayi; assembly: GCF_038048845.1. Taxonomy (NCBI): domain Eukaryota; kingdom Metazoa; phylum Chordata; class Amphibia; order Anura; family Limnodynastidae; genus Mixophyes; species Mixophyes fleayi. The sequence goes on along the minus strand of NC_134403.1, from coordinate 39,262,178 downwards.
GAATTATTTCAAGAAGACTGGCTTATAAAAGAATTCGACAGAGGAGTTCTCCCTGCACTTCATTGTGGAAAGGGCTCACAGCCAGGTGCCCCAGCTCGTACCTTTAATGCCAAGCTGAATGTCACGGGCACTAGGAGTCTTTACCCAGGGATCACCAGGTGATAAGCTTACCAGAGCAGTATAGGTGGTAATATGGTACTCTGGTAGCAGGGTGATCACGGAACAGGAGACAGCAGATGATAGAGATGCTCAGGAAAGTCTATGACTAGCAGCACTTGTGATATATATGTAGTAATACACGAGGAACTGTATGGACAAAGGACACGTGAGGGTAGTCAGTGGTCTGCGATAGCAAGTTGTACCACTGCTATAGTGAGGAGGAATGTCCAACAGAAACGAGGAGGTGATGAGAGTCAGCGGTCTGAGGTTAGCAAGTTGTACCGCTGTCTGGGTGAAGGAATGGAATCCAAGTGGAGGTATCCGGGGAGTCAGTGGTCTGCGTTAGCAAGTTGTACCACTGCTATGTGAGAGGATACTGGAACAGGTGACACGGGAAACAGGGATCAGTGGTCTGCCTCTAGCAAGTTGTACCACTGAATATATATGTGAAGAGAAGCACGGGGAGAGACTGCAATACAGAGGATAAACGGGCACCTTGAACTTGATCCACAATGACATGCACAATATAGTAATGACTGAACAGCACTGCAATAATATAAAGTCAACAGATAACACAGTCAATGATGGTATAAGTCTCAGCGGATAGTAAACTCCAGAGGAGAGCATCTCAGTCCAGCAAGATATGCAATACACCAGCACAGTCAATGAGAAGTATGCATACCGTGGTTCAGGAGCAGGCTGTCAGACAGGAGTGCAGAGATACCTGAACGGCTGGAGGCCGGCAGGATGCAAAGTCCCAGGAGGATGAAGCGGTAATCAAGTAGGTGCAGCGCACAGGTAAGTAGACCAGCAGGGGAACAAATACTCAGGAAGCAGTAGTATGTAGAACTGGACTCCTGGAGGACCCTGAAGAGTAGCGATGGTCTAGATGAGAAGAAAGCAGTGAGGCGCAGATCCGATGCAGACTGGCGAGTAGTGACCAGCGGGAACACGGAGAAGCACGGAGAGTGGATCAGCTGTTGTAGAACGAGTAGAACTGAGGAGTAGCAGCCAGCAGGACTCTGCAGGTACACGGAGGTAGCGGATAGCAACCAGCAGGTGCAGCAACGATGAAACACGGGAGAGCAGAGCTGAGCTGGAACTGTTGAGCACGGAGAGCAGCGGATAGGAATCAGCTGTAGCAGTCTCGAGGAAACACGGGAGAGATGAGATGAGCTGAAGACTGAAGTGCACGGAGGCAGCAGATAGGAATCAGCCAAACAGTCACGATGAAACACGGCAGAGTTGAAGTGGTCTGAAGACTGTAGTGCACGGAGGCAGCGGATAGGAATCAGCTAACAGTCACGATGTAACACGGCAGAGTTGAAGTGGTCTGAAGACTGTAGTGCACGGAGGCAGCGGATAGGAATCAGCTAACAGTCACGATGAAACACAGCAGAGTTGAAGTGGTCTGAAGACTGTAGTGCACGGAGGCAGCGGATAGGAATCAGCTAACAGTCACGATGAAACACAGATGAGTTGAAGTGGTCTGGAAACCACAGGAGTAGAAGTGGTCTGGAAACCACAGGAGTAGTAGTGGTATGGGAACCACAGGAATCAGCAGCGCTGAATACACGAGGAAACACAGGAACACCTTCAGAGGCTCATGGGGAATGAGACTCCAAGATCAGGCAACGTGGTATTGACCACAGGTGCTTAATATAGGGAGTGTTGCCTGATCTGCCAATTAAGTTAAAGGAACAGGTACTGAAGGGTTTGAAAGGGCTGCGCATGCGCAGACCCTCAGGATGGTGGACGGCCACGGTTCCTAAACATACGGGAAGAAGCACTCACAGTCCGGTGAGTGACACTGAAGCACTTCAAAAACAGATATGATCCTTTGGATGACCAGACAGCAAGGCCCCGTACGGTTAGGAAATTAAACAATAATGTTGTTTCCAGACTTTGCGGTAGAGGTCCAAAAAGCTTGTTCACAGTTCACCTCAATCAAGAAAAAGCTGCAAAAACACCAGCTCTTTATGCTATGCTATTTCCCTCCAGGCTCAGGAACACAGTGGATGGCAAGTCCCATTTTTTACTTCTCCGCGAGAGGCAGAGGACTGGCTTGAAAGATGTTTACCTGCCCGACAAAAAGATCATTGAATTGTACCTAGTGATGGGTTTGCTTGTATATGGGATATTTCTATATTTTGCTACTGAAGGCAGAGAAAATGTTCTAGCGGAGTTAAGCTTTGTCTATTCTTTAGATAGTAGGGGTCTAGGTTTTCTCTTGCTAGGATTTAGGAAATAATCAATAGGATGTTTTGATTTTTGAGGGATCTAGGTATGCCTTAATTAGAATAGGTATACAGGGTGGGAAAGGAAAAGTTTTCATGTTAGTTGTAGGTCGCAATATCATGTGTTCTCATCTACTTAATCAAGTTGAACTGTGTTTTTCTACATACTCCAGGATAATATGTTACTTCTGTACTATACTGGTTGCTGCATAGAGCTGCTTGAAGGCGAATATCTCTTTTCCAGACTTTCCAGTGGTGTGGTCCTGCAATGTGTCTCATCCAGATGATAGACTATTATGGCAACCCTAACTGTGAGTAAACCTGCCCAGCGTGGACGTCTGCTCGCCCGGAAGGTTAGTGGGTTAAATAATAAAATTAAGCGTTCATTGGTGCTACGTCAGGTCAGAAAATCCAGTCCTGATGTGGTATGTCTCCTGGAAACCCACCTTACTGGTAACAAGGTTCTTTCCCTTAAGAGACCTTGGGTGGGTTGGGCCTATCATACCACCCATTCTACCTACTCCAGAGGTACTTCAGTGTTAGTTAGAAAACAGCTTAATTGTCACTACCCAATGGGTCCACTGCCTTTGGTAAACTTATTGACGATCTGGGTCTGGTGGATGTTTGGAGATTTAGAAACCCTGAGGTTAAACATTTTTCTTGTCACTCCTGCACCCACCACTCCCTATTAAGAATAGATATAGTCTTGGCTTCACACACTCTGGTCCCCTTGGTATCTGGGGTGGACTACCTTCCTAGAGGCATCTCTGACCACTCTTCTATCTAAGCAATCTTTGATTTTAAGCCTGAACGGGGACTACAATTCTGGAAACTTAATCTGCATTGGTTGTCCAAACTTGGAGGGAGTACTGGCCTGACATGCCTCTGGGATGAGTAAATTAAAGAGACAATAAGATGGGAGTCAACCCAGCTGTGCTTTGGGACTAGTTCAAGGCCTTTATGAGGGGTACCTTTATAAGGAAGTTAGCGAGTATTAAAAAACTTAACAAGCAAAAAGTGGAAGAGCTGGTGCAGAGATGCAAAGACCTTGAGGTCCTATACATTAGGTCTCGTGCTGTAGAGGATAGACTGAACTGGCTTCAAACACAGTCTGATTGGACTGTATTTCTATATGACAAGCACAGTCAAAGGCTTCTCTTCTCCAGACATAATCAATATTTCCAAGCTGACTTGGGAGGGATTTACTTGGCGTGTCAAGCAAGACATGAAATGTCTAAAAGGTCAATCCCAGCTATCATAGACAAATATAATATTAAAAAATATACGGGGGCCAAAATTGCGGGAGTGTTCTATGAATACTATAGTGATCTATATTCCATGCAAGCTCGATACATGCCTACTCAACTTATAACCTACTTTAACGGTAGGCTATCCCAAGAAGCAGTTGACCTCTTGGACCCTCCCTCTACTGAGGAGGAAATTGAGACAGCCATCTCTTCATTTTTCAACCATAAAGCACCGGGCATTGATGGTATACCGATAGAAGTATACCAACAATACAAATAATTCCTTGTCCCTAGGCTGTTAGACACCTATAATCAATTGCTGGAGTATGGTTCACTTCCCCCTTCTATGTCTGAAGCCATAGTCATCCATATATTGAAACCTGATAAAGAACCTTTGTGTTACGGTATCAACAAGGAGAAACTGGATCCTTGCAGTTCAGCTGGGATTGGTGTGACTTCACCTAGGGGAGCGGAGTCTAACAAATGGAAGGTGTTCACCAGAGATTCCCGCAAGGGAATTTGGACTTTGCGGCTTCCACTTGCAGGTCACGGCCCCCTAGAGAAGTTCCCAATGAACCGTGAGAGAGGGAGCGAAGGATTGACAGGTAGTAGCCCCACGGAGGGATGTAGAAGAGGTAGAAGAACTGGATGTTTGTAGCCGTTACCACTGATGAATGGAGTGTAGCGATATCTGTGGTGTTACCACTAAGGAGTGGAATGTAGCGATGAACTTCAGAGTAACCACTAAGGAGTGGAATGTAGCGTTGATCTGTGGTGTTACCACTAAGGAGTGGAATGTAGCGATGAACTTCAGAGTAACCACTAAGGAGTGGAATGTAGCGATAAACTTCAGAGTAACCACTGAGGAGTGGAATGTAGTGATGAACTTCAGAGTAACCACTAAGGAGTGGAATGTAGCGATGATCTGCAGTGTTACCACTAATGAGTGGAATGTAGCAATGATCTGCGGAGTTACCACTAATGAGTGGAATGTAGCGATGATCTGCTGTGTTATCACTAATGAGTGGAATGTAGCGATGATCTGCTGTGTTATCACTAATGAGTGGAATGTAGCGAAGAACTTCAGAGTAACCACTAAGGAGTGGAAATGCTGGCAGCCACACAGAGGGCGCAGGATCACCAGAGCACTGAAACACAGGAAGCCAGGAGAAAACAGGAATCAGTAGAGAGCAGTAATGCCATAGCCCAGGGAGCTGCTTCCAGCACAGAGGATAGAGCAGACTCAAAGAACCAGCGCTGAGAAGAGACACAAGGAGTCTAATATAAGACTGTCAGAATATTCCACCAATAGGATGAGGAAGAAGCTGAGAAGAGGCAGACGATTCTGCACATGTGCAGAAACGTCTGATGGACAGCGGCAGCCGGCGGGGATGCAGCGGCGGTGAGTGCACCCGTTCCTGAAGAGAGGGTGCAGGAGGCCTGCGCGTGAGCTGCTGATGGAGACACCACCGAAGGAGACGGAGCACCGAGGAGACAAGTGAGTGCGCCGGCTCCAGGGTAGGTGCCGCGGGAGACCGGCACGTAGCACTTTGTATCCGGGTTCATATCACCCTATCTCTCTGATTACCACAGATGCCAAAATTCTGGCTAAAATTCTATCCATACAGCTTAATGGGTTCATTCATGAGATTGTCCACCCAGATCAGGCAGAGTTTATGCTTGGCAAATCTACGCTTACTAATGTTAGACAGATTCAGAGGATCCGGTCGACTGGGGAGAGGGCAGTGGTCGAGGCCTTGGATGCGGCTAAGGCCTTTGACTCGGTTGAGCGGGACTATCTCTGGCATGTGCTGGAGCAGTTTGGCTTAGGACCCAGGTTTATTAGTCTTGTTAGGCTACTATATTCTGCACAGCGGCAACAATGAGTGTTAATGGATTCACAACAGCCCTGTTTGGTCTGGGTCAGGGATCTCGACAGGGCTGCACTGTATCCACTGCTCTGTTTGCTTTAGCGATTGAGCCCCTGGCCTGTTTAATCCGCTCCCATGAGCACATTAGAGGCATAAAGATGGGAGGAATCACTGACAGCATAGCACTTTACACGGATGACATGTTGGTCTTCCTTGAGGAACCTGATAGGTCTTTATCTCACCTTTTAGAGGTGGTTGAGGACTTTGGTTTATATGCAGGACAAGATCAACTGGGACAAATCTGTTGTTTTTCCGATGGGGTGGCAACCTTCGCCAGTTGCTGTGTACTGTCAATCACTTCTGTGGACCGACAGGTTTAAATATTTAGGTATCTGGATTACAGCCTATGCATTAAAAGTTATTTCTCTAAATATTGACCCAATAACAGAATATTTAAAGACCAAAAGCCATACATGTCATAAGCTTCCTCTCAAGGTCAATTTTAGGATCAACCTAATACAAATGGTGATCCAACCGAAGTACTTATACCCCCTCCAGCACTTCCAGTTGTATCTACCATTGAAGGTTTTCCAAAACATTAATAAAAATCTAATTTCCCTGATTTGGAGTGGTAAGAGAGCTAGGGTGTGCTTTAACACATTATGTAGAACCAAAAATTCAGGAGGATTGGACCTGCCCAATCTTAGAATTTATTATCTTGTTTCTCAGCTTAAACATTTGGTCTCCTGGTTAGGTGATTTGCAGAACACCACTCTCGGACACTTCTTGGGTGAGCTAACTAAGCCAGACCTAGCAAGGTGGCTCCTATAATAAGACAGGCATCAATTATTTGGCCAATATCACATGCTCTTATGGGAGGTTAAGGGTTAGACCCAGACACTCCCTTATGGTTCAAAACTGGTTTCAGGAAACGGGTTGGGTGTGAGGGTTCACTGCTGTGGAAGGATGTGGGAATTCACACAATTGGTCAAATATATATAGACAATCAATTAACTACATATGAACAATTGAGAGCGACCTTCCCATTACCCAACAATCAGTTCTTCTGGTATCTGCAGCTGAGACATTCACTGAATGCCCAGCTTCTTGAGGGTTTGCTTCATATGTCAGCTTCTAGAATTAAAAATATATTACGACCTATAGAGTAATATAAGACTATTTCTCTGCTCAATGCCATACTATTGCCTCAGGTGTCCACGAGAGGATTAGATCTCCTCAGAATAAAATGGGAAGGCTATGTAGGGGTTCTTTATAATGAGGAGTGGAATATAGTGGTGGGAAATACTAGACATGCCACATCTTGTCTTAAGTTTCAGCAGATCCATTTTTACATGGTACACAGGTTTACTTAACACCAGCCAAGACGCAAGCAATGGGACTGTGCGCTTCTTCAGAGTGTCCCTGGTGCGGTATGACTGAGAGCACTTTTTGGCATATTTTATGGTCATGCCCAGTTGTCCAGTCCTTCTGAAGCCAAATATGGGACTTCATTTCCTCCACACTACCTATGACCCCTTTATTATGCCCTAAAATATGTCTGTTTGGCACTACACTAAAAGAAAATTTAAATAACCCACTCTTCAAATATATTTTTACCTTAGCCTCCCTAGCTAAGATTAATATAGCAAGGGGATGAATGGTTACTGGACCACCTAGTGTATCTCACTGGATCAATCTAGTTAATGAGGTATGGAGGCATGAACAGCTCATGTATGATAGTTGAAAAGCCATGCATAAATACCATAAGATATATCACCACTAGTATGAATCAAGTTATGTTATCCACCCTCATCAGGGTGATATGATGGAATTGGGGAATCACCAGGCAGACGTTTAGCTCTCAGCCCTATGCAGCTTCAATAAATTTAGGCTGTAGTGCAATAAAAATACAATGATGGTATTATCGGCCTAAAAGTTCACAAGATAGTACTGTATAATGTTTATAGCAACATAGGCAGGGATATATGTTTATTTAATTTGAATGTTAGATATGTTATTTGTATGTTATAGCTAAACAATCTCAATAAAAATACTTTATTCAAAAAATGGACACTATTTAATACAGACCTTACTGTATTTTAATTATGACAACACATTTCAGGAGCGCAAAACTGTTGTTTCTTAAGTTCTGTTCTACAGCTACTGAAATTCATGTTGTTGCAGTTACTTTAAATAAGATGCAGGTTTACCTGTAAAAGGTGGACTATTTGTGATGACATCTATATATTATTCATGCTGACCATTACATTTGCATCTGCAATAAAGCTCAAGAGGAACAGATTGAAAAAATATCTGCGTCTCGCTCTATATAAACAAAAGTTTTTGAACATTTGTACCTTTAAAAGGAATTTAATCTAATATCTGAGTTATGCCATTTAAAATAAACAGGGCACCCTTAGGGACAGTAGTAGTGTTTTTTTGGTTGATCATGGCTTTGATATAGGGTGAAGCTATTCTTTAAATATAATGAAAAGTGTTGTGGTACATCATATGAAGAACCTCAGATCTCAAGCGTAAATAAAATGTGTTTTTTAAAACATTGTTGCATTGGTTAAGAATTATTTGTAATTTGTTTGATTGACCTTCACTACAGTAGTGTTTAATCATCTAATGTTATTTTCGGCTTAACGCTTACAAACTTTACTTAAATGTTAGAATTAAAGTTGTTTCTTTACAATAAAAAAAAAAGAAAAGATTTAGCAAACTCACACAGAAACAGGAGGGGAAGCAGGTACAGTTTAACAAGCCAAGCTCTTCAGCAAGGAGTGCCACTTTTGTGGCTGAAGTGCTTGATTTGTTTGGGCTCCCACAAGACAAGCTAACAATGGGCTTAAGGCAGCTAAACCGACAGTGCTGTCAATGAACTCTACAGTGGCAAGATGTTGTTGTCATCATCCTCCCCCTCATCAGTGTGTACATCATCTTCACACAATATAAATAAATCGCCCATAAATACCACCATTACAGACCAGATGTAAAAATGTTGTGCTGACTCACCTGCATCACCAATGGGTCTCATGGAAAAGCTAAGTTTTGCAAAGCATATGGCAGTTTATAGTACTTTTAATAAACATTGCCATGCAGCGGTAGCTGAAAGGAAAAGTGGTGCAAGATGGAATTGTCCTTGGAAACTCCCACCCACCCATATAATGGATCTTAAAAAGGACATGCACAGTTTAATAAACCAAACACTTCAGCAACAAGGAGTGTTAGTTTTGTGGCTAACAATGGGCTTAAGGCAGCTAAGTTAACAGTGCTATCAATGATCTCTAAGACTGCAGTGAGCTGCCTGGTTGCTCTTACGATTAGTAACGGCACAAACACACGGCAAATCATAGCACATCTAGGAATCATTGCCACACCGCAGTGGCAGAAAAGAAAACTGATGCAAGATGGAATTGTCCTTCAGACCTCCCACCCACCTTTATGTTGGATTGACAGTAACATAACATGGGCAGCAAAGTAGACAAGGTTTTAAAGTCGACAATATACTGACATTGACAGTATTATTAGGACATCAATTGAAATGTAGACAGTATTTATTAGGTTGACAATTCAAATGTAGACAGTATTGTTGAAAAAGAGGGATAGGCTGCGCTTCCTCCAAATATATGAAGCAGCCAAATGCGAACCTGAGAGTGTGTGGGGGACCCCTAAACTCCCAACAATGTTAGATACGTATAAAAATAGTCAGGTTCTGGGCGCTTGTAAAGGAAAGATATATCAATTTAATATGGATAGGTCCACAATACGCTCCGGCCGGAACGAGACAGCTTAGATGTGTTATACAATTAACATGCATCAATTGACACTGCCGAAAACAATGATAATGGTAAAAAACACTATAAACTCAGTGTGATTGAAAATATGGTTAGAGTGCACTTGCAAGCTACTAAAATATGAAATGACAATTGGTATGAACCGCAAAAAGGGAATGTAAGGAAATATAATGTCCAGAGTTGTAAAATAAAAATGTTGGTGATGATGAAAAATGCAAGCAAAAATGAAATTGGTAGCCGTTACTCACATGAAGCAGGGATGTCTGGCTGTCTATAATGCAGACAGGCACTTAGTAGCGGTCCCAGAGTCTGTGCTGATGAGGTTAGATATAACGTTGATTTCAATGATAAAAAGCACCCAGCAGAATGCCAATTATTAAAACAAGAATGAGGAAGAAAGTTCTTCTAGTTCCTAAAGGGAAATCCTCTCCTTGTTGAAAGAAAAAATGATCCCGCTCAAATAGCGTGTGCACGCTGCGGGATATCTTCGTGTTGAGATTAAATGTATGGATATCAAAATGCCTCCAATAATGGACAGGTACCCAGCAGAATATAGGTGGTGATGATCCAAATGTAGTCCTCCTAATCCCCAACGTAGTCTCTCTCTTTCTCATAAAGTTGAGGCTAAACAGGGGAAGCGGTAGTGCCGCTACGGATGAGCGCATACACGCTACAGGCTGGTCTCCGATGTGGATGTCTGTATATGGTAATGTAAGATGCTAGCATGCTAGTAAGTTGAATAAAACTGAGTTGAGGGACAGTCTCCAACGCGTTTCGCCCGGTGGCAATGGCCAGTGGGCTTCCTCAGGGATAGTAATGTCCAACTGGTCTTCCTAGCCAGTTTTTAAAGAGATCCGGATGTGCCAATCAGCCAAGAGGCAATGGAGTAATTAAGTAATTAGTGAATAAATCTGAGTACTGGTGATTGCACAACAATCCAACAGGCATGATGGAAAAAAACAAAAGAAAACGATAGTGCACTAGTTGCAAAACAAAAAAGAGCATGTTTGAACATATATAGAAAAATATATATAAATAGATCTGGTTGCATAAATATTAATTGGTGATGTACATGGTATATATATGAAATGAACAAAAATAAATATAAATAAATAAAAATAAAAATAAAAATAAATATAAATAATAAAAAAAAAAATAAAAAAAAAAAAATAAAAATAAAAAATAAATAAATAAAATTAAAAATAAAAAATAAAAATATAAAAAATAAAAATATAAAAATAAAATAAAAAATAAAATAATAATAATAAAAAAATATATATATATATATATATATATAAAAATAATAATAATAATAAAAAAAAAAATTATAAAAATAAATAAATAAATAAATGAAATAAAAAAATAAATAAATAAATAAATAAAAAAAAAAAAAAAAAAAGGTAGAAGTATAAAAATAAAAATAAAGTGGGAATATGGTATAGCTAGCATATTATTCCCATTGTATCAATGTGTATAAGGATAAATATAGTGGATACATTATGAGTGGAGAAAATAACCCAGGTCAAAATCCACATTCAATCCTTTTGGGATCAGGGTTTTAAGATTAAAAATCCATCTCGCCTCTTCTTTTGAAATGAGGGAAATGAAATCTCCACCTCTCCAAGGTTTATGAACTTTACATATTCCTAAAAACTGAAGTTTAGTGTGGTCGTGGTTATGATGTTTAAGAAAATGAGATGATACGGTATGATTATCTAACTGATTGGTGATGTTGCGAAGGTGCTCTGAAATTCTAACATGAAGTTTCCGGATAGTGCGCCCTACATATTGTAGTCCACACGGGCACTCCAACAGATAAACCACACCCATAGTATCACAGGTGATTTTGGTTTTGATCTGAAAGGAGTCACCTGTTGTATGAGAGTGGAAGTTGGTGATGGGCTTTGTTCCCTTATGATTAATAGTTTTGCAAGCATGGCACCTATTGCAATAATAAAACCCCCCACTTTTCTCTTCCAGCCAACTCTGTTGGCCTTTTTCTGCAGTTGTTTTTGGAATGCAGCACTTGACGAGCTTAGTGTTAAGCGAATCTGATTTTCTATAAATGATCCTTGGATGTCCGGGAAGGATGTCCTTCAGATGCTCATCCATGCGTAATATGTGCCAATGCTTCCTTACAATTCTTTCAAGTTCTTTATGATTGGAATTGTATTTTGTGATGAGGGCCGGTGGTAAAGGATTTGAAATGTCCTTATTTACTTTTGATGGAAGTAAGGTGGCTCTGTCCGTGTCTCTAACTTGTTCGAATGCTTTATGTATTTCAACATCATTATACTCTCTTTCAAGGAATCTAGTCTTCAAAACCTCAGATTGTTCCTCATATAGTGCCAGATTAGAGCAATTCCGTCTGATTCGAGAGAACTGTCCTTTTGGTATATTAGTCAGCCATCTCTTCAAATGTCCACTAGATGCTGGGATGTACGAATTACAATCTACAGGTTTCAGATAAGTTTTAGTTTGTATACAATTGTCGACGATAGAAATGTCCAAATCTAAAAACTCAACTCTGGTATCACTAAACTGAGCGGTAAATTTGAGGTTGAGATCGTTCGTATTTAGATATTTAAGAAATTCTTGGAGTGTGTCCACATTACCGGTCCATATACATAGCACATCGTCTATGTATCTGTACCATCCAAGAATGTGTGAACTATATGGGTTGTTATGCCAAATGGTAAGATTTTCCCAATGGGCCATGAACAGGTTCGCGTAACTGGGCGCGAACTTCGCGCCCATCGCAGTCCCACGAACCTGCTCATAGTATCCTCCATTGAACCAAAAATAGTTGTGATGTAATGTAAATTCAATAGCTTGCATGATAAACTGTATCTGATCAGTCGGGATACTTGTTTCTGTTGTGAGAATATGCTGGACATGCTCACAGCCTGTCTCATGGTCAATGATGGTATAGAGTGAACAGACGTCACATGTCATAAGTAAATATCCAGTTTGCCAAATTATATTTTGTAAAATCTGTAAGACATGACCAGTATCACGGAGGTAACTCCTCTGTGTGATAACTGCGGGTTGTAAAAAAGTGTCAATGTAACTAGAGAGGTGTGTAGTAAGTGAATCAATCCCAGATATGATTGGTCGGCCAGGTGGGTGAGTGATGGATTTGTGGATTTTGGGTATACAGTATATAACCGGTAGTCGTGGATGTTGAGTGCTTAGAAACTGATGTTCTGCTTTGGTCAAAATACCTTGTTGGAGAGCTCTATTGAGAAGTACAGTGAGTTCTGCTTTATACTTCTGAGTGGGATCCCCCAATAATTTTCTATAAGTGGAGGTATCGTTTAGCTGGCTCTCTATCTCCAAAAGATATGAAGATTGATCCAGGAGGGTAATTCCACCCCCCTTATCTGCTGGTTTGATAACTAGATTTTTGTTGGATTGTAGATCTTTTAGAGCTCCTCTTTCCGGTTTGGTGATATTGTAAATTCTGTTCCTTGGCTGAATGTTGAGTTTGTCAAGATCATTCTCCACTAACTTCTGGAAGGTCTCTAAATATGGACCCTTGCAGTGTGTGGGAAAGAAGGTAGACTTAGGTTTTAGTTGAGTGTGATGATATAAAGTGGAAATGTCATCTTTGTTAGACAGATTAGTTCCTGAAACAGATGGATGGGCAAGGAAAAACTTCTTTAGTGTGAGATTTCTGATGAATTTATGCAAGTCTATATAAGTCTCAAACTTGTTGAGTGGTCTATTGGGGGCAAATTTAAGGCCTTTACTTAGTAGATCCATTTGAGGTTTGGTTAGTGTTTGACTACTCAGATTAAATATACCTCTAGCTCCTATATTGGGCTCTGTATTGCATTCCGTGGATTTTTCTGTATTTTGGTTTTGGGCCTTGCTCCTTCTCTCTCTACTGACCTTAGATCCTCCTCGTTTTCCTCTCGTGATGATGATCTTTCCTTTCTCTTTCTGATGCTTTTTGGACTTGGAGGTGTATCCTGGATTCCTTGGGCTAGTTCTAAAAAATGCTCAATGAAATCATCTGCATCAGGTTCTTCAGGTTCAATTTCTCCCTGATGTGGATCGATGTGTTTAAGTTTGTCTAACAATGTTGACTGGTCCTTGGATAGAAGGTGCCGCGCTTCCTTAATGCCACTCTTGAAGCCTCCCTTGGCAGCTATATCCTGTCTATCCTGTTTGGTCCTAGGAGTGCCTAGAGGTGGTCCTAAATTCCGTTGGTCTAATGGTTTATAGACCCTATTGTAGGCTCTATATTTAGGTGGATTCCTAATAAGAGGAGATCTAGATACATTCAATCGGTGAGATCTCTTCTTTGGTGTATGATTGGATCTGCCATGTATATTAGGTGTTGCAACTAGTTTCTTGTTTTGAGATTGTGCATATATGTGAGAATGTGATTCTCTATTTGTTGGTAATACATGATAACCATATTCTAGATCTTTGAGATCCCTCTGAAATTTCTTTCTTTTTAGGGCAATAATATCCTCTTCGATGCTTTGGATTTTAGTCGAGGTCAAACTTTCTAGATTTTTAAAATCTTCCAGATGTTCTATGGGTTTAAGTTTTTCCCGTATGAGGTTCAGTTCCTCATCAATCTTGAGGAGGGACGAAGTTCTATTTTCAATGATGAGACTCATCAATGAGTGAGAACATGTATCCAATATACTGTTCCATTTGTTTAGGAAATCCTTATCCTCTGGGATAAAAGTGGGGGCCTTTTTAATTCTAAGGCCTCTGGGAATGATATTGTGTTCTATGTATTTAGTGAGGGTGGTGGATTCCCACCAATACTTAGTTTCTAAAGTGCGAAGTTTCTCATATCTAATATAATAGGAACAAAAATTATCATCCTCGACTTGTGGTGTTAGTACCCTCTCTTGTCTCGAAAAGATATCGTCCACCCTAACAAGCCTATTATTCCTAATGATATGTATCATTCCTACAAATGTGGATGGAGGATGCTGCTAGCCTTAATCTAGGGGTATAACAGAATGGTTGAAAAAGAGGGATAGGCTGCGCTTCCTCCAAATATATGAAGCAGCCAAATGCGAACCTGAGAGTGTGTGGGGGACCCCTAAACTCCCAACAATGTTAGATACGTATAAAAATAGTCAGGTTCTGGGCGCTTGTAAAGGAAAGATATATCAATTTAATATGGATAGGTCCACAATACGCTCCGGCCGGAACGAGACAGCTTGGATGTGTTAAACAATTAACATGCATCAATTGACACTGCCGAAAACAATGATAATGGTAAAAAACACTATAAACTCAGTGTGATTGAAAATATGGTTAGAGTGCACTTGCAAGCTACTAAAATATGAAATGACAATTGGTATGAACCGCAAAAAGGGAATGTAAGGAAATATAATGTCCAGAGTTGTAAAATAAAAATGTTGGTGATGATGAAAAATGCAAGCAAAAATGAAATTGGTAGCCGTTACTCACATGAAGCAGGGATGTCTGGCTGTCTATAATGCAGACAGGCACTTAGTAGCGGTCCCAGAGTCTGTGCTGATGAGGTTAGATATAACGTTGATTTCAATGATAAAAAGCACCCAGCAGAATGCCAATTATTAAAACAAGAATGAGGAAGAAAGTTCTTCTAGTTCCTAAAGGGAAATCCTCTCCTTGTTGAAAGAAAAAATGATCCCGCTCAAATAGCGTGTGCACGCTGCGGGATATCTTCGTGTTGAGATTAAATGTATGGATATCAAAATGCCTCCAATAATGGACAGGTACCCAGCAGAATATAGGTGGTGATGATCCAAATGTAGTCCTCCTAATCCCCAACGTAGTCTCTCTCTTTCTCATAAAGTTGAGGCTAAACAGGGGAAGCGGTAGTGCCGCTACGGATGAGCGCATACACGCTACAGGCTGGTCTCCGATGTGGATGTCTGTATATGGTAATGTAAGATGCTAGCATGCTAGTAAGTTGAATAAAACTGAGTTGAGGGACAGTCTCCAACGCGTTTCGCCCGGTGGCAATGGCCAGTGGGCTTCCTCAGGGATAGTAATGTCCAACTGGTCTTCCTAGCCAGTTTTTAAAGAGATCCGGATGTGCCAATCAGCCAAGAGGCAATGGAGTAATTAAGTAATTAGTGAATAAATCTGAGTACTGGTGATTGCACAACAATCCAACAGGCATGATGGAAAAAAACAAAAGAAAACGATAGTGCACTAGTTGCAAAACAAAAAAGAGCATGTTTGAACATATATAGAAAAATATATATAAATAGATCTGGTTGCATAAATATTAATTGGTGATGTACATGGTATATATATGAAATGAACAAAAATAAATATAAATAAATAAAAATAAAAATAAAAATAAATATAAATAATAAAAAAAAAAATAAAAAAAAAAAAATAAAAATAAAAAATAAATAAATAAAATTAAAAATAAAAAATAAAAATATAAAAAATAAAAATATAAAAATAAAATAAAAAATAAAATAATAATAATAAAAAAATATATATATATATATATATATATAAAAATAATAATAATAATAAAAAAAAAAATTATAAAAATAAATAAATAAATAAATGAAATAAAAAAATAAATAAATAAATAAATAAAAAAAAAAAAAAAAAAAGGTAGAAGTATAAAAATAAAAATAAAGTGGGAATATGGTATAGCTAGCATATTATTCCCATTGTATCAATGTGTATAAGGATAAATATAGTGGATACATTATGAGTGGAGAAAATAACCCAGGTCAAAATCCACATTCAATCCTTTTGGGATCAGGGTTTTAAGATTAAAAATCCATCTCGCCTCTTCTTTTGAAATGAGGGAAATGAAATCTCCACCTCTCCAAGGTTTATGAACTTTACATATTCCTAAAAACTGAAGTTTAGTGTGGTCGTGGTTATGATGTTTAAGAAAATGAGATGATACGGTATGATTATCTAACTGATTGGTGATGTTGCGAAGGTGCTCTGAAATTCTAACATGAAGTTTCCGGATAGTGCGCCCTACATATTGTAGTCCACACGGGCACTCCAACAGATAAACCACACCCATAGTATCACAGGTGATTTTGGTTTTGATCTGAAAGGAGTCACCTGTTGTATGAGAGTGGAAGTTGGTGATGGGCTTTGTTCCCTTATGATTAATAGTTTTGCAAGCATGGCACCTATTGCAATAATAAAAGCCCCCACTTTTCTCTTCCAGCCAACTCTGTTGGCCTTTTTCTGCAGTTGTTTTTGGAATGCAGCACTTGACGAGCTTAGTGTTAAGCGAATCTGATTTTCTATAAATGATCCTTGGATGTCCGGGAAGGATGTCCTTCAGATGCTCATCCATGCGTAATATGTGCCAATGCTTCCTTACAATTCTTTCAAGTTCTTTATGATTGGAATTGTATTTTGTGATGAGGGCCGGTGGTAAAGGATTTGAAATGTCCTTATTTACTTTTGATGGAAGTAAGGTGGCTCTGTCCGTGTCTCTAACTTGTTCGAATGCTTTATGTATTTCAACATCATTATACTCTCTTTCAAGGAATCTAGTCTTCAAAACCTCAGATTGTTCCTCATATAGTGCCAGATTAGAGCAATTCCGTCTGATTCGAGAGAACTGTCCTTTTGGTATATTAGTCAGCCATCTCTTCAAATGTCCACTAGATGCTGGGATGTACGAATTACAATCTACAGGTTTCAGATAAGTTTTAGTTTGTATACAATTGTCGACGATAGAAATGTCCAAATCTAAAAACTCAACTCTGGTATCACTAAACTGAGCGGTAAATTTGAGGTTGAGATCGTTCGTATTTAGATATTTAAGAAATTCTTGGAGTGTGTCCACATTACCGGTCCATATACATAGCACATCGTCTATGTATCTGTACCATCCAAGAATGTGTGAACTATATGGGTTGTTATGCCAAATGGTAAGATTTTCCCAATGGGCCATGAACAGGTTCGCGTAACTGGGCGCGAACTTCGCGCCCATCGCAGTCCCACGAACCTGCTCATAGTATCCTCCATTGAACCAAAAATAGTTGTGATGTAATGTAAATTCAATAGCTTGCATGATAAACTGTATCTGATCAGTCGGGATACTTGTTTCTGTTGTGAGAATATGCTGGACATGCTCACAGCCTGTCTCATGGTCAATGATGGTATAGAGTGAACAGACGTCACATGTCATAAGTAAATATCCAGTTTGCCAAATTATATTTTGTAAAATCTGTAAGACATGACCAGTATCACGGAGGTAACTCCTCTGTGTGATAACTGCGGGTTGTAAAAAAGTGTCAATGTAACTAGAGAGGTGTGTAGTAAGTGAATCAATCCCAGATATGATTGGTCGGCCAGGTGGGTGAGTGATGGATTTGTGGATTTTGGGTATACAGTATATAACCGGTAGTCGTGGATGTTGAGTGCTTAGAAACTGATGTTCTGCTTTGGTCAAAATACCTTGTTGGAGAGCTCTATTGAGAAGTACAGTGAGTTCTGCTTTATACTTCTGAGTGGGATCCCCCAATAATTTTCTATAAGTGGAGGTATCGTTTAGCTGGCTCTCTATCTCCAAAAGATATGAAGATTGATCCAGGAGGGTAATTCCACCCCCCTTATCTGCTGGTTTGATAACTAGATTTTTGTTGGATTGTAGATCTTTTAGAGCTCCTCTTTCCGGTTTGGTGATATTGTAAATTCTGTTCCTTGGCTGAATGTTGAGTTTGTCAAGATCATTCTCCACTAACTTCTGGAAGGTCTCTAAATATGGACCCTTGCAGTGTGTGGGAAAGAAGGTAGACTTAGGTTTTAGTTGAGTGTGATGATATAAAGTGGAAATGTCATCTTTGTTAGACAGATTAGTTCCTGAAACAGATGGATGGGCAAGGAAAAACTTCTTTAGTGTGAGATTTCTGATGAATTTATGCAAGTCTATATAAGTCTCAAACTTGTTGAGTGGTCTATTGGGGGCAAATTTAAGGCCTTTACTTAGTAGATCCATTTGAGGTTTGGTTAGTGTTTGACTACTCAGATTAAATATACCTCTAGCTCCTATATTGGGCTCTGTATTGCATTCCGTGGATTTTTCTGTATTTTGGTTTTGGGCCTTGCTCCTTCTCTCTCTACTGACCTTAGATCCTCCTCGTTTTCCTCTCGTGATGATGATCTTTCCTTTCTCTTTCTGATGCTTTTTGGACTTGGAGGTGTATCCTGGATTCCTTGGGCTAGTTCTAAAAAATGCTCAATGAAATCATCTGCATCAGGTTCTTCAGGTTCAATTTCTCCCTGATGTGGATCGATGTGTTTAAGTTTGTCTAACAATGTTGACTGGTCCTTGGATAGAAGGTGCCGCGCTTCCTTAATGCCACTCTTGAAGCCTCCCTTGGCAGCTATATCCTGTCTATCCTGTTTGGTCCTAGGAGTGCCTAGAGGTGGTCCTAAATTCCGTTGGTCTAATGGTTTATAGACCCTATTGTAGGCTCTATATTTAGGTGGATTCCTAATAAGAGGAGATCTAGATACATTCAATCGGTGAGATCTCTTCTTTGGTGTATGATTGGATCTGCCATGTATATTAGGTGTTGCAACTAGTTTCTTGTTTTGAGATTGTGCATATATGTGAGAATGTGATTCTCTATTTGTTGGTAATACATGATAACCATATTCTAGATCTTTGAGATCCCTCTGAAATTTCTTTCTTTTTAGGGCAATAATATCCTCTTCGATGCTTTGGATTTTAGTCGAGGTCAAACTTTCTAGATTTTTAAAATCTTCCAGATGTTCTATGGGTTTAAGTTTTTCCCGTATGAGGTTCAGTTCCTCATCAATCTTGAGGAGGGACGAAGTTCTATTTTCAATGATGAGACTCATCAATGAGTGAGAACATGTATCCAATATACTGTTCCATTTGTTTAGGAAATCCTTATCCTCTGGGATAAAAGTGGGGGCCTTTTTAATTCTAAGGCCTCTGGGAATGATATTGTGTTCTATGTATTTAGTGAGGGTGGTGGATTCCCACCAATACTTAGTTTCTAAAGTGCGAAGTTTCTCATATCTAATATAATAGGAACAAAAATTATCATCCTCGACTTGTGGTGTTAGTACCCTCTCTTGTCTCGAAAAGATATCGTCCACCCTAACAAGCCTATTATTCCTAATGATATGTATCATTCCTACAAATGTGGATGGAGGATGCTGCTAGCCTTAATCTAGGGGTATAACAGAATGGTTGAAAAAGAGGGATAGGCTGCGCTTCCTCCAAATATATGAAGCAGCCAAATGCGAACCTGAGAGTGTGTGGGGGACCCCTAAACTCCCAACAATGTTAGATACGTATAAAAATAGTCAGGTTCTGGGCGCTTGTAAAGGAAAGATATATCAATTTAATATGGATAGGTCCACAATACGCTCCGGCCGGAACGAGACAGCTTGGATGTGTTAAACAATTAACATGCATCAATTGACACTGCCGAAAACAATGATAATGGTAAAAAACACTATAAACTCAGTGTGATTGAAAATATGGTTAGAGTGCACTTGCAAGCTACTAAAATATGAAATGACAATTGGTATGAACCGCAAAAAGGGAATGTAAGGAAATATAATGTCCAGAGTTGTAAAATAAAAATGTTGGTGATGATGAAAAATGCAAGCAAAAATGAAATTGGTAGCCGTTACTCACATGAAGCAGGGATGTCTGGCTGTCTATAATGCAGACAGGCACTTAGTAGCGGTCCCAGAGTCTGTGCTGATGAGGTTAGATATAACGTTGATTTCAATGATAAAAAGCACCCAGCAGAATGCCAATTATTAAAACAAGAATGAGGAAGAAAGTTCTTCTAGTTCCTAAAGGGAAATCCTCTCCTTGTTGAAAGAAAAAATGATCCCGCTCAAATAGCGTGTGCACGCTGCGGGATATCTTCGTGTTGAGATTAAATGTATGGATATCAAAATGCCTCCAATAATGGACAGGTACCCAGCAGAATATAGGTGGTGATGATCCAAATGTAGTCCTCCTAATCCCCAACGTAGTCTCTCTCTTTCTCATAAAGTTGAGGCTAAACAGGGGAAGCGGTAGTGCCGCTACGGATGAGCGCATACACGCTACAGGCTGGTCTCCGATGTGGATGTCTGTATATGGTAATGTAAGATGCTAGCATGCTAGTAAGTTGAATAAAACTGAGTTGAGGGACAGTCTCCAACGCGTTTCGCCCGGTGGCAATGGCCAGTGGGCTTCCTCAGGGATAGTAATGTCCAACTGGTCTTCCTAGCCAGTTTTTAAAGAGATCCGGATGTGCCAATCAGCCAAGAGGCAATGGAGTTATTAAGTAATTAGTGAATAAATCTGAGTACTGGTGATTGCACAACAATCCAACAGGCATGATGGAAAAAAACAAAAGAAAACGATAGTGCACTAGTTGCAAAACAAAAAAGAGCATGTTTGAACATATATAGAAAAATATATATAAATAGATCTGGTTGCATAAATATTAATTGGTGATGTACATGGTATATATATGAAATGAACAAAAATAAATATAAATAAATAAAAATAAAAATAAAAATAAATATAAATAATAAAAATAAAAATAAAAAAAAAAAATAAAAAAAATAAATAAATAAATAAATAAATAAAATTAAAAATAAAAAATAAAAATATAAAAAATAAAAATATAAAAATAAAATAAAAAATAAAATAATAATAATAATAAAAAATATATATATATATATATATATATAAAAATAATAATAATAAAAAAAAAAAAAAAAAAAAAAAATTATAAAAATAAATAAATAAATAAATGAAATAAAAAAATAAATAAATAAATAAATAAAAAAAAAAAAAAAAAGGTAGAAGTATAAAAATAAAAATAAAGTGGGAATATGGTATAGCTAGCATATTATTCCCATTGTATCAATGTGTATAAGGATAAATATAGTGGATACATTATGAGTGGAGAAAATAACCCAGGTCAAAATCCACATTCAATCCTTTTGGGATCAGGGTTTTAAGATTAAAAATCCATCTCGCCTCTTCTTTTGAAATGAGGGAAATGAAATCTCCACCTCTCCAAGGTTTATGAACTTTACATATTCCTAAAAACTGAAGTTTAGTGTGGTCGTGGTTATGATGTTTAAGAAAATGAGATGATACGGTATGATTATCTAACTGATTGGTGATGTTGCGAAGGTGCTCTGAAATTCTAACATGAAGTTTCCGGATAGTGCGCCCTACATATTGTAGTCCACACGGGCACTCCAACAGATAAACCACACCCATAGTATCACAGGTGATTTTGGTTTTGATCTGAAAGGAGTCACCTGTTGTATGAGAGTGGAAGTTGGTGATGGGCTTTGTTCCCTTATGATTAATAGTTTTGCAAGCATGGCACCTATTGCAATAATAAAAGCCCCCACTTTTCTCTTCCAGCCAACTCTGTTGGCCTTTTTCTGCAGTTGTTTTTGGAATGCAGCACTTGACGAGCTTAGTGTTAAGCGAATCTGATTTTCTATAAATGATCCTTGGATGTCCGGGAAGGATGTCCTTCAGATGCTCATCCATGCGTAATATGTGCCAATGCTTCCTTACAATTCTTTCAAGTTCTTTATGATTGGAATTGTATTTTTTATTATTTATATTTATTTTTATTTTTATTTTTATTTATTTATATTTATTTTTGTTCATTTCATATATATACCATGTACATCACCAATTAATATTTATGCAACCAGATCTATTTATATATATTTTTCTATATATGTTCAAACATGCTCTTTTTTGTTTTGCAACTAGTGCACTATCGTTTTCTTTTGTTTTTTTCCATCATGCCTGTTGGATTGTTGTGCAATCACCAGTACTCAGATTTATTCACTAATTACTTAATTACTCCATTGCCTCTTGGCTGATTGGCACATCCGGATCTCTTTAAAAACTGGCTAGGAAGACCAGTTGGACATTACTATCCCTGAGGAAGCCCACTGGCCATTGCCACCGGGCGAAACGCGTTGGAGACTGTCCCTCAACTCAGTTTTATTCAACTTACTAGCATGCTAGCATCTTACATTACCATATACAGACATCCACATCGGAGACCAGCCTGTAGCGTGTATGCGCTCATCCGTAGCGGCACTACCGCTTCCCCTGTTTAGCCTCAACTTTATGAGAAAGAGAGAGACTACGTTGGGGATTAGGAGGACTACATTTGGATCATCACCACCTATATTCTGCTGGGTACCTGTCCATTATTGGAGGCATTTTGATATCCATACATTTAATCTCAACACGAAGATATCCCGCAGCGTGCACACGCTATTTGAGCGGGATCATTTTTTCTTTCAACAAGGAGAGGATTTCCCTTTAGGAACTAGAAGAACTTTCTTCCTCATTCTTGTTTTAATAATTGGCATTCTGCTGGGTGCTTTTTATCATTGAAATCAACGTTATATCTAACCTCATCAGCACAGACTCTGGGACCGCTACTAAGTGCCTGTCTGCATTATAGAAAGCCAGACATCCCTGCTTCATGTGAGTAACGGCTACCAATTTCATTTTTGCTTGCATTTTTCATCATCACCAACATTTTTATTTTACAACTCTGGACATTATATTTCCTTACATTCCCTTTTTGCGGTTCATACCAATTGTCATTTCATATTTTAGTAGCTTGCAAGTGCACTCTAACCATATTTTCAATCACACTGAGTTTATAGTGTTTTTTACCATTATCATTGTTTTCGGCAGTGTCAATTGATGCATGTTAATTGTTTAACACATCTAAGCTGTCTCGTTCCGGCCGGAGCGTATTGTGGACCTATCCATATTAAATTGATATATCTTTCCTTTACAAGCGCCCAGAACCTGACTATTTTTATACGTAGACAGTATTGTCCCTGACTCTAACCCTGTCCCAATCCCTAGACCTGTCCTTATCCCTATCCATACACCTGTGCCTAACCCTAGACCTGTCCCTTTCCCTGTCCCTACACCTGTGCCTATCCTTAGACCTGTCTTTAACTATATCCCTAGCCCTTAAATCAGGCCTGTCCAACCTGCGGCCCTCCAGATGTTGTGAAACTACAAGTCCCAGCATGCCCTTCCAGGTATCAACTGGTTGTCTACCGGCAAAGCATGCTGGGGCTTGTAATTTCACAACACCTGGAAGGCCGCAAGTTGGACAGGCCTGCCTTAAATAATACTGTCCACATTTCAATAGTCTACCTAATCATATTGTTCACCATGTGAATTGGCATCCTAAAAATACTGTTGAGACCTGAATTGTCGACTGTTACACAAGCTGATAGCCCAAGGTCAAAATGTCAAACAGTGCAAGATGGAATTGTCCTTGGGAAATATGTTAAAAAGGTTTAACAAACTCACACAGAAACAGGAGGGGTAGCAGGTACAGTTTAACAAACCAATGAACTTGAAGACTGCAGCGAGTTAGCTGGTTACTAATTGACAGAGCAATGGCGCAACACACGGCAGTTCATAGCACATCTAGGAAACTTAGTTACACAGCAGTGGCAGAAAAGTGGTGCAAGATGGAATTGTCCTTGGGCTGTCCCACCCACCCTTATGTTGGATCTTAAAAAAGACATGCACACTTTAACAAAGCAAGCATTTCAGCGACAAGGAGTGCCACTTTTGTGGCTGAAGTGCTGGGTTTGTTTGGGTCCCCACACAGCAGGTTAATAATGGGCTTAAGGCAGCTAAGCTAACAGTGCTGTCAATGAACTCTAAGACTTCAGCGAGCTGCTTGGTTGCTGCACCAGTGGAAGCAGTTCTTGCCAGTGATAAAATGAAGGCCATTGTCATGCCTTGGCATAATACCAAAAAATCCCCCAATTATGTGTGGAATTATTTTTATCCAAATCCAGAAAACAGTTGTCTAGCCATTTGTAGCGTGTGTAAAGCCACAGTCAGTAGATGTAGGGACTTAAACCATCTTGGTTTATGCCATGTGACGCGATTTCAGGGCCAGCTCTTAAGAAAATCAGAAACTTATGCTAAAAATAACAACAAGCAGTCCAACATCAGCTAGCTCCCTTCTCTCAGCTAGATCCCAGCACCTGCAATCTACACCACCAACCTCTTCATCAAGGCCGGAGTGGCCATCTGGCACTTCTGGCCAATGCCAGAAGGGCCAATGGCTAGATGGGCTGATCCAGCTGTCCTCATGCCCGTCTGAGCAGCAGCACCTCCCTGCGCGCTGAGAGGCGGACAGAGATTCAGTGACATGCGGCCAATGCAAGTAATCACATAGGACATGCACCACGTAACACTGCTGTTCGGGCGGACATGCGGAGGGCTAGATTGTGAAGTGAAGCAGTCTGCGCGCTGCACATATGTAACAATGTAGGTGTGTGTGTGTGCTATGTTAATATATAGTGTGTGTATGTGTGTGCTATGCTAATATATAGTGTGTGTGTGTGCTATGTTAATATATAGTGTATGTGTGTGCTAAGTTAATATATAGTGTGTGTGTGTGTGTGTGTGTGTGTGTGCTATGTTAATATATAGTGTGTGTGTGTGTGTGTGTGTGTGCTATGTTAATATATAGCGTGTGTGTGCTCTATTAATATATAGTGTGTGTGTGCTATGTTAATATAGTGCGTGTGTGTGTGCTATGATAATATAGTGTGTGTGTGTGTGTGCTAAGTTAATATAGTGTGTGTGTTATGTTAATATCATACTTACAAACTTGACAAAGTTGGTTTCTGGGAGAGGTGGGCGTGATGGGGACGGGGCTCCAAAATGTGCGCCATTTTGGACCCACCCCCCGTGACGTAATGACGCGAACTCGTCATTTGACAGAGGGGGCCGGGCCAAACACTGCGATTCCCGGTGAATCGCTGTGTTTGGGAGCTAATTCTGCCCACTTCACTAGGAAGTGGGCACTTCCTAGTGAAGTGGGCAGATCCGGGATATTGCCACAATCTCCCGGGAGTCCAAATTTTGAATAAACAAGAAACACCATCTTTCTCTGTCACTTGTTACCATAATAGGAAACTACCTGGAACAAGGACAGATAGAATGACGTAAGATTAGAAGACAACTTGTCTCAAGGGGTAGGAGTGCACCCACTGAGATTTTCAGTGCCAGCCAGTGGGGAATGCCATACCGTCACTTCTCCTACTGCCTTCATTGTAAAACTATCTCATTCCTTTCACTTACATTTTACATACCTAAATTTGCATACTGCTACTTCTAAATTTCCACATCGACCACTGGTGCCAACAATAACATTTCATGTGGCTTTGTTGCCTAACTCATAAGATTTAACCAGCCCTAATCTAGAATGTCTGCGAACTATGAATGTTTATTGAGGTAATTGTTAGGCCTATAGATTGAAGATATTTACAAAAAGGTATTTAAAAAAATCAAATAGAGATTTTATAGGTCATAATTGACAAGGAAGCAGTCCTGGAAATATGTAAACTGAAATCAAAACTAGTGCATAACATTTCCTATCTCACTGTGATCCCTTCTCAAATTTTTCACATTAAAATTTTATTTTCAAACTCCAAACCACCCATCGCACACTGAAACACACACATACATTACCCAGCAACCAGACATATTTCTTCCGCCTGAGTGCTGGCCGCTCTATGCATGCTCTGAGTGGTGACGTCACCACCGTCAGCAGTTAGATTATATCTGCTACCTATGTAAGGAAGGCTCTGTCACCCAGAGTATTACGTCTAGTCAGCATTTTTGTACTATTCCCAGTGTTCTGGTATATGGTTGTTCTATTACTGATTTCTGACCAGGCTTTCCCTGACTTCTCTATTGGACTCTGTTTTGGCTCTGAACATACTCCCGACATTTGACCTCTTGGTATTCTTTGACCAATCTTTTGGATTTCCCATTTGCAGTGCGCATCCTGATTGGCTTGAACTCGGACTGTTTAACCATCCACACGCACTTATGACATTGCTGGAAGATGTCCCTTGCTCCCTTGGTTCTAAGCATTTAAGGCCAAAAGGGAATTGTAAAAAGTGGGATCCTGCTGAATTAAGCAAAATGTGGGAATCCCACAGTAATACTCAGGAATGGAAGTGGGGTAGAATTTTAACATAATTTAACGTGTCAAAACCACTTTGTCTTTCATTTTTATTTCCAGAAGAAAATTTTCCCTGGAATTGTAAATAAATCTTGCTTGGATTAGAAATGAAGAATAATTCCTAAGAATTGCCATTAAATAATTTTCCTGTGGATTGTATGAAGATGATCCCATTTGATTGCAATGGATTTACTTAACAATTGTTTGTGTGTGTTATTTGGCTTTTTCACTATTATGCTACAATTATACTTGGTTTTGGTGGTAAGAAAGATGGATCCTGCACTGTAGGTTTTCTTGTTAGTAGCTAAAACTGTCTGGTCTGGGGCTGGCTTTTAACATGGGACTTACATATAGCAATGGGATTACATGTTCGCTTTCCCCCTGTTTAGTGGGAACCAGCCTAGGCTATCTAGTACTGGGGCTGGTTGATGCATTTCTGGGGATTGACCATTTTTATAGATTTTATGAACGGAACTTCTCCCACTCATTTTGATGGTCTAGTCGTTTACTCTGGATGCTTTATAAATATTTAAATGGAGAGTGCAGCATTTGTCAGGAACATACAATATTTATATACCTGAAAGAATACTCACAATGGAGACTATTACTTTATAGGCAAAAGCAAGATTCTGCATCCCATCATTTGAAAATACAAGAAGAGAAAAAGGTCAGAGAGGGATGGTACAATAAAGGAAAGTTTTTAATGTATTACACACAAACAGAGTTACGCTTCTATGGATATTGAAAGGTAAATATACAGGTAATTAACAAAAAAAGCATCTGGGTAAGTACACCAAGCATGTTGAAAGCAACGGTACCCAAAAGGTGTGGCTGTTGTGTTATTTAAACCACTAACACCCCAGCATGGTCTTGGTGATGCAAGAAAACGCTGGATTGTCCTGATTGCCTATAGTGACTTGAAAGGGGATATACATTCTGGTGACAGTGAATCTGTTGACACCAAAATGGTGACAGTGTAAATGTCGACAGATTTAATGGTGACATTGTGACTGTTGACAGTATTAATGGTGACAGTCACAATGTAAACAGTCAAAGGGCAATGTCAGCGGCAGCCGGTGGATCCAGCACAAAATAGTTAATATTAAAAAAGACAAAACACAAACATTAACCCCCACCCCCAAATACAATACAGCCCGCCAACACAATATGGTACAATAATACACGATATAAATAAAAATATATAAAACGCATGCTCCTCACACAGATTAACCCTAGTGCTGCCAACCTAGCACTAGCGAATTTTGGAGTCCACCTCATTTTACTAGAACTAACTCTAGGCACTGCCAGCTGGGGCTGGTGGCACTATAGCAGGGAAGCCCACAGTGTGGGTCCCTCTGCCATAATGACAACCAGCCACAGGCTGGTCAGCACAGGGCTGGATTCCCTAGGGAGATGGGGCATGCAAAAAAATTGCAACCATGGCCAGTGTCTTTCAGTCAGGTGCCACTGTACTCCTAGCATACAGTACTGCTTGCTAAGTCACAGCAGTCAGCATCGCTAAAGCTGATATTTATGTGGTTAAGCCTTTGCTCCCTCTGGCTCAAGCACACTGGGGCCAGATGCAAGACCAGGCCTTGGGCTGGATGGACTAGCCTATTGAGGATGGCAACCAGTATTGTGTCAAACATTGCTAGTGTGTGCATATAATGCAATGCGTACTGGTCCTTCATCTCCCGACGGGTTTTATGGATACCATTCATGAGGTCAGTGACTTTGCCAGATCCAGCAGGGGAAGATAAGGTTGGCATCTAAAGTGGTTCATCCTCAGCTTCTTCTTTCTCCACAGCGAGTAGTTGCTTTGCATCCCATGGCTAATAAACATATATACAGTATATCTCTGCACTCATGTAAATACTTGTCCAAAGTCCCCTTGCTTTGGTGCTCCTCCGTGTCTCTAGCTCCCTCAGGCAGCTCTAACAAAAGTTTTTAGAAAGAGGGCACTTACCAGACTTTCATTAGTTAAGAACTCTTTACTCTTATTTTTTATCTTCTAACGGATGTTCCAGTCCATAACACAGACCTTTTCTCAAGACCACAAAAAAGTAAACAAAACAGTCACCAGCCTTACCCACCATATAAGTGTGCTACATGAAAAAACAGTCAGTATTTAACATATGTGCAAAACAGAAAACTAATTTTCACCCCTTGCATTGTAACATGGTTTTGTCCAGGAGACTTAAATAAGAAACTTCTTAATTTAAGTTCCTTAATGAATGAGGCCCTAAGTTTCTAATTTAAGCAATGGTAAAGTATCCACAAAAAAACCATTGTTTTCATGTCATGCTACAATAAAATTACACTTAATACTTCTTACATCTATTAACCATTTCCTTGCTAATCAACATATGATATGCTAGATGTTAACAAAGACATGTGTGTACTATTAGTAAATCATTTTAACCCTTGCCATTCAGAATATGTAAATACTAATCTTTATTTTTAACAGTGTCCTTTTCCTATCAATTCCAGATGTAACTAGGAAAGATTCACTCTGTATAAATACATGAATATATATAAATAAATATATAAGAAATATATACACATACCATATAATTTGTCAATCTAGAATACTGCTTAGCCGCCATAAAGCAATCATAACCACAAATAAATAATTTCATGTCTTTTAAATATTACTTTTTGCGGATTTACACTTTCCATTCATTCTCAAGGTTTTGTTTATAGTATTTTTCTCTTTTTCTTCCTTGTATTTTAATTTTTACTTTTTTTTCTGGTATTGCCCTGTACTTATTTCTTATGATCAAGCTGGGCAATTTTAATATAAAAATATTTATTTATTTTACCACAACATACCTATCAATCTTTTTACATTCTGATCAAAACCAATCACAACCAGATTAGTTAACTCCACATTAATCCTCACATAAATTAACTGAATTTTTAAATGTTTGTGCCAGTTTCCTTATGATCTTCATTTATCCTATGCCTCAATGTAACAATTATATTATGTAAAAGTTAATACTCTCACCCTTAAAATAGAATTTCCCTGTGTTCACCAATATTCTTCTCTCAGGATGTGGCTGCACCTGTACTACCCGCAATGCACCAAAACCAGATGACCTCTTCCTCTTTATCAGACGAGAAATGGGGTACTATTTTTTCCTTGATTAACGTTCTTGAGAGCCACTTTTATAGGTGCAATTTGAAGCGGAATTGACTTTGTGTTTCTCTGCTGTGTAGGGAAACCTCTTACTTTCTCTTCTCTGTCCCTTTAAGGAGCGAGGTTTTAGGGTAATCTTTCCACTTCTCCAAAGAGCCCTGTTACTGTACTCACCTCTGCACCTCCTGGCAAAAGCTGAAAATATATTTGGAACACTGGTCCTAATTATCACCTCCAACATAGTGACTGGACCGGTGGTAATCATTAATACGATTACCACTATTTCAACAACCACTTCACCTGCAAAACAAACACGAAAGTTTTAAAAGGTGATGGTAATATTTATAGGCTTACCTTTAAAAAGACTGATCACCACTGATGGACCCGAATGCCAACCGCAAGTGATATCGATTGAAGAGGTGTCCGACACTACTGTTTATCGCGAATTGTATTCATCTGAATTTAAAGTGGCAATGTCGGGTTAAGTGTTTAAACACTTAACCTGCGGGGGCCCGACATTGCCACTTTAAATTCAGATGAATACAAGTTGCGATGACAACAAACAGTAGTGTCCGACACCTCTTCAACCGAGATCACTTGCGGTCAGCATTCGGGTCCATCGGTGATGTTCAGTCGCTTTAAAAGTAAGTCTATAAATATTACCATCGTTTTTTAAAACTTTCCTGCTTTTTTCGTAGGTCAAGTGGGTGTCGGATTTTTTCGAAACCGAAAAACCGTACCCCACCCGACTGGACACCACAATGTTATTGATCAAAAGTTACACAAAGACATGGTTTCAATCCTTCTGAAGAAGTCGTTACTTGTGCCAAAACACACAAGTATTAATAGGGATACTCAGTGTTTCACCATTGCCAAACTGAAAAATAAGGACTTTTCAGTTTGATCCGTTCATGGACATTGGCAGCATTAAGAGATTCTTGCAGGACTGTGTGCATATGCAGTGTACCGGCTAGTGCAGAACATATCAGTGATTAAGGATGATTGGAAACTGTAAGAGGACACACTACTAACTGGAAGTATCTCTTGCTAAACTGTGTCTTGCATTCTTCAAAACTCACATGGGCTGTCTAATACAGACAGACAATTTATATGAAAGTGTTTGCATGATTGTGGATTTACTTTTGGATCCTCATAATGACTGACAACCATATATATTTATCAGTACTGCTAGTTTGTTCTGTTTATGTTTGGATTGAGAGCAGAATGGATTGGACACTAAATTACTGAACCACACTAACCAATGAATGCAATACTGTTTTATACTTCGACACGTTTTATAAGGGCTGTCTTGAGTATAAGATTTATATATTGCCATTTCAATTGCTCTTTTATGGTGTATGTTTTATATATGGAGATCAAATAATAAATGTCTATATTTTATAGAAATGTACAGACAGGTTTTTTTTAAATAATGTTTAGGAAAAGGAGACAGCATGAAAAATAGGTATACTACAAAGTCCAGAAATATTACAAACAGCAAACATATTCTCTTTTGTTTTCAGAAGCATTCTGCACACATTTCACGAAATGTTAATCCCATTTATCCACACACCAGATGACCCCCTCCCTTTTGTCAATGCCAATAGTTCTAAATCAATATCAAAACACAAAGAGCAATTAGAGATTGTTTGAATTTTATTACAAAATGTGACATGCAGCGCGCTCAAAGAATAATGAATCTATATAGGGGAAAATATGAACATTTAATTTATATGACATGAACTACATCTTTGAATGAAAAAAGCTCCACTTGACAACTTTTTAATCACAATACTGCAGAAAATTGCCAGCTAATCAAAAACTATCTGCTCCCTAAATCTTCATCATCAACCTTGATTTAAATTGCACCAGCAGATTTTGTAGCGCTTTACAATTGGGATACCTAGTCATATCCCAAAAGAAGGTACTCAGTGACGATCAGGACACCGACACAATGTTAGATAGAGACACTGTTCTCAATCACTCCGGGATTCAAGAAGGTATAAGGCAAAAACATGTTCGTGTTCCGTTCAGTAATGGACTTGGAAATTTCATCCAACTTGTTCTGGAAATCCTTTATGAACTTCTGTGGGACCTCCTCTGTAAAACGCACATCAGGGTAATCCCCTAAACGTCTCTGGAGAGCAATAAGGAATCTGATTAATGGAAGCTTTTTTAGCCAAAATTTAGCCATGATTTCTTTATGTATTGACTGAGTCCATTCATCAATACATTACAGAGCAGAGCTGCATGTACATGAATGGACAGCTGTATATATCATGATCTGCGCAAGAATTCTCTCTTACATATTCCCCAGACTAGAAACACAAAAGGAGCAGATCTGCTTATTGCTTTTATGTCCGTACAGGATAATAGTACTCACCCGGTCTCTTGGCTCATTACTAAGCAGCCACACTGTGGTCATTCCAGTAGTGGTAGTGTTTACTTCTGGCAATGCATCCAGGATACTCTGGGGTGTGCTGACCCCTTTAGCTGTGGGAGGGGGGTTTTTCATGGATGTGGGACCATTGGGCATCCAGGCATAGAAGTCAAACTGCAATACAAACATTGATCATCTGAAACATTTTTATATGCATGAATAATTTATCCACAAATGCATAATTATCTTCTCAATATTTTCCTAATTATACATAGGATATTTACACATTACCATAATACATTATAAAGGAAGATCTAGCTCGAGTGTAAATGTAATATTTTGTATCTCAAACTAAATATATTTTCCACATGGACCAGTAAATATTGTCACATGAATCACATGTGGTTTCTATGCAGAATATCAAATGTAGGCTTACAACATGTGTGTATCAGTTGTTAGTTAAATGTCTCATCTGTCAATCATGCATAAAGCAAATGGAAATAGGGTGTGAAAAATTTGACAAGAGTTTGTGCAACACATACTGTAGTTATTGTGTTAGAAATCCTGTTTTTCAATGACTAGATGGTCTTAGTCATAATGCTTGATGTACAGCCTCAAATCCTCCAAATCAAGGATAAAAATCAGATTTTATATTTACATTAAATTCTTTTCTTAGTCCATGGGGGACATTGGACCATGGGGTATAGAACCTCCTTCAGAACATGGACACTTGAAATAATTCTATCAATTAAATGCTCCTCACTCTTATACCTCCCCATCGTGCAGGGAAATCAGTTATTATACTAACCAAGTCCCACAGGACAGAACCAAAAAGAAACAATAAAGAGAGATAGAAATTACTTCATCCCTGAAAAAGTAACATTTAACTCTGGTAAACTTCTTCCCAGGATATCTAGAGCTTAATTGGGTGGGCACTCAGTATTTATCATGGACTAAGAAAAGAATTTAGCGAAAGTTTAAAATCTAGTTCTCTCTATCAGCCACTGGGGGACACTGGACAATTGTGATGTATCAAAGCTACTCCCTTTGGGTGGGTACGCTCACAAACTAGTAGTGCGCAGCACCCTATACCTAAATCCAACGACCTTAGAATTGTAAAGGTATGTATAGAGCCCCATGTGGCAGCCAACCAAACTGCCCGGCCGAAGCCCCATGATGAGCCATCCACAAGGCGCTCACCGATTACACCAATAAAGCCAGCTGTGCCAATCTCTGCCATGACTGGCTTCACCAGTCTGGTGCCACAACTGCACCTCCACTCCTTTCTATCATACCCTTTAAGGATGCAGGAATCATCGCCATTATAGGGAGCCAGTAATAATTCTAGAAGCCTATCGCAATAGAGAATTTGTATATCCCTGATGTTGACGTATGCCACTGTGGTGGAATTGTCTAATTGAATCTGCATGGGATTTCCACATGATTGAAGGTAACCCTGAGCTAGAACGTTTAGCATCGCTCTTAATTCTAGAATACTTATCGTAAGGTTTGCAAGAACGGACAGTGAAAGGAGACAGCCTCTCAGCACTAGGGGCAAGCATCTGTTGCCACAATTGCCCAATTTTATATAGTCAGGTGACAGGCCCTGTTAATGCTGCCATCTCAACCTCCAGAGGAGCAGCTTCCATCTGAGAGCCAATAGAAACACCTTATGTTTAGGTGGAAATACTCAGATTAATAAGTGCCGAGTGTCCAGAGGATTATCCTGCTGAATGAATCTGTCCGATACCTTAACAGAAACAGCTTTTGGAAAGATAACCCCTCCCACTGTCTTATACTAACACTGGAAGAAAATCACACCCACTGTAAGTAATGTGGGATTGGCTATCCGCATGGCAATTAAAGCTGGTCCACAGTGAGATAGGTAGTGAGAAGGTAGGAAATCAATCTATTTTCTCACCCAGGAATCTGAAGTGGAACTGAACCACTGACCCCTATAAAATCAGCAGAATGACACACACGACTGCCTCTACGGGTGGGCAGAATGTCCATCATGCAGCCTGTTATTCCGAGGACCTGGCTGATAGCATCTTAGTGGAAAAAGTTTGCTTAACTCTCTGCTGTCCTCCACAAGGAGCTGGGAACTGACAGTGATTTCTGAACCCTGTGCCTTTACCGCTACACAAAAAGGCCTGAAACCAATCGTCCTACGCTCTTGGCAGTTGTACCAGTAGTAGCCCTTTCACTGTTCATCTGGCTAATAATCTTATCCAAGTCAACCCCAAATAGACATCACCGTAAAATACAAGGAATCCCGACTCCTTTTGACTCTGCATCTGGCACCCAAGCATTGATAAAATTGCCTTGGCAAGCTGAGACCATCAAGATGAAATTCTGGCCCCTGGTTTTACCAGTATCCAGAGCTGTGTCCCCAGATATACTTATTCTTCCCAGATGTGTACCGCCAAGATCGCCATTACAGACCAATGCCACCCAGACAGCAATCCTGCAAAGAGTTGCTCTGACCACTTTTCTGTGGTCCAGTTGACCCAGTTTTTTGGTGCATTATTACGCTAGGCTTGTATGGGTGTTGGTGTGTATGCGCTACTGGCACGGGTTACTCCACCTAGCAAAACTAGAAAAAGAAATTTTAGTGCCAAAATGGGCCAGGGGATTCAAATAGGCGGCATCCAAAGATGGCTGACTATTCTGTATGCAGAACACACTGAGGAAGCCACTATATGTGGTGAAACCCATTTGGTACATACCTACACTACAAGAACAGTTTGCCATTTAGTTTCTCTTTTTTAAAGCTTTCATTTATAATCTATTTATTCTCACTTCTATTTTTATTACTTTAGCATTTATTATTATTTTTCTATTTTTATGTTTATAGATTATTTATTTGCATTTCTATATTGTTTTCTTCCTGTACTCATCCCCACCCATCTCCTTCAATTACTCTGTATCTATGTTAATAATTCTCTATATTACCTTTCACTTCTAACTACATTCATAACCCTGTCCAATCTGTACTACTACCTACAATCTGGTTTATGGTTATTATCCCTACTATCTTCTTACTCTCCTATTGTTAATTGTACAATCATTCCTGCTCCTGAAATCTAATATATTTTACCCACTTATACCTACAGTACATTTTAATCTCTACTCTACTTACACTCCAATTTTGTTTCTATCCACATCCCTATCTCTACTTGCATTACTATATCAATTTCTATCTGTATTACACTGATTCCTCCTTTTCTTCCTTCTAAAACCCCTAAACTTGGCCTCCAGCCTCATATTTCCCTGCACCACACTCTTTTCCCTTCCTACATTACTCTCTCTTACACCACATTCCTGCACAATATCCCTCTCTACAGACAATACTACTCCCAATTCTATCCATTACTACACCACATTCTCCTTTCATCTCAATCTTCATTTCTATTACCTCTTACTTCCACCTCCAACAGATCATCATCATCATCATCATCATCATTTATTTATATAGCGCCAACATATTCCGTAGCGCTTTACAATTGGGGACAAACGTAATAAACTAATAAACAAACTGGGTAAAACAGACAAAGAGGTGAGAAGGCCCTGCTCGCAAGCTTACAATCTATGGGACAATGGGAGATTGACACATGAGGTTAAGTATACATTTTGCATCTTGGCCCAGCCAGACTGCAAAGGTAGGGTGACTCATAAGCTAAATGATCCTGTCACACAACAATGTTGGTCCGGGGGTAGTTGTCTTGTGTGAAATTGTGTAGCAGGCTAAAGGTAGTGAGGTTAAGATGGTGGTTGAGGAATATTATAAGCTTGTCTGAATAGGTAGGTTTTCAGAGAACGCTTGAAAGTTTGTAGACCAGAGGAGAGTCTTATTGTGCGAGGGAGAGAGTTCCATAGAGTGGGTGCAGCCCGAAAAAAGTCCTGTAACCGGGAATGGGAGCATGTAATGAGGGTGGATGAGAGACGCAGATCTTTTGCAGAACGGAGTTGCCGAGTTGGGAGATATTTTGAGACAAGAGAGGAGATGTATGTTGGTGCAGCTTTGTTGATGGCCTTGTAGGTTAGTAAAAGTATTTTATATTGGATTCGGTAGAAGACAGGCAGCCAGTGTAGAGACATACAGAGTGATTCAACAGAGGAATAGCTATTTGCAAGGAAAATCAGTCTTGCCGAAGCATGCAAAATAGATTTTAGGGGTTTGAGTCTGTTTTTGGGAAGACCAGTAAGGAGGGAATTGCAATAGTCAATGCGGGAGATGATTAGTGCATGAATTAAGGTTTTAGCAGTGTCTTGTGTGAGATATGTGCGGATTCTGGAAATGTTCTTTAGATGTATGTAACATGATTTAGATATAGAGTCAATGTGGGGAACAAAGGATAGGCGTGAATCAAGGATTACACCTAGGCAGCGAGCTTGTGGGGTGGGATTTATGGTCATGTTATCAACAGAGATAGAAATGTCAGGTATGCTCTTGTTGGCGGGTGGGAATATTATTAACTCTGTTTTAGAAAGATTAAGTTTGAGTTGACGAGAGGACATCCAAGATGAAATGGCAGAAAGACAGTCAGTTACACGGGACAACACAGATGTCGAGATATCAGGAGAGGATAGATAGATTTGGGTATCATCCGCATAGAGATGATACTGAAAGCCAAAGGAACTTATTAGATTTCCAAGAGAAGCGGTATAGATAGAGAACAGCAGAGGACCTAGCACCGAGCCTTGTGGTACTCCAACTGATAGGGGAAGCGGAGCAGAGGTGGCTCCAGAGAAATTAACAGTGAAAGAGCGATTAGAGAGGTAAGATGAGAACCAGGATAGAACTGTGTCTTGAAGACCTAGGGATTGCAGCGTTTGTATGAGAAGAGAGTGGTCGACGGTATCAAATGCAGCCGAGAGATCCTGGACCACCATACCCGGTATGTCCATTTAAAGCAATTTTCCATACTTTATTTCATGTACACCATCTCTAACCCCTATTATTTCATTTTACTCCTACTTCCAAAATTATTTCACCCTCTAACCCATTCTCAATTTCTCTTACCTGCATCAAGACATCTTGATTCTTCATCAAGAACTACCACCGCAGCTCAACATTTCAAACATCCTTCGGATACACAGAACAGAACCAAATCACAAAGACCACACCGACAAAAGCCGAGAAACCACACGACGACAACCCATTATGGCCCGTACTCCACGGCTACCGAAAGTATGAGAAATAGTTTTTTCTAGTCTAGTTGACCCTATCTGAGGCTAAAATGGGTCTCAGTAAAGCACCAGCCACTAGCTAACTAGTTTTAAGAATGGTCTCAAACATTCTTAAGGGCTGTGGTATTCATGGATAAGAATAGACGTGACATTAGACAGTCACGCTATAAAGACGACCCCCTAGGTGGAATTTCAATTGTAACCTACTCTGGTAAGGGATAAAGTGTCTAAAATATGCATATAACCTAAACCTATGTAGTGTTTGGGTCCGCAACTAGCACAGCAATTTTTTTTAATTGCGGAGAACAAGTACTGTTTTAACCATGCATATCGCCCAACCCGGCTCGCCTTTTGGAATTGCTAAGAGAAGCATTGGGTAATTGGCTGAAGATTCAGTGAAATCGAGGGAAGGACAGGTCCCTTCTCCTACAACCAGTGGAAGTGAAGCGAGCTACTAGGCAAATGCTGAATTAGACTGCGCTAGTGCCTTAGCCCAAGCCGGAGGTGATCCTAGCCAGCGCTTACGACATGTGGCCTCCTGCCAAAGGCATCCATGTCTGACTGTCCACTTGGTGATATCCTGATATTTTACATAACTATGACAAGTCACAGATGAAGCCCTGCCATCCTAGACCTCCCTTTATTTGGCCTGACAAGCAAGGAAGATAATCCACGGCAAATACAGAGTGCACAACATAGAAAGGGAGAACTAGGTATCAACAGACAGCAATAAACTCATCAGTAAATTGTGCAAAAATATACTTCACAATCCCCAATACAATCCCACTCCAGCTAGAAGTAACTATCTTCTGCTGGGGAAACAGAGGAGAGCTGAACTTCAGTGTCTGATCTAGACTGATATTCAGTATATACCTGAAAGCAGTCAGGGGGGGGGGGGGGGGGGGGAGAGCAAATTATGCTACCTGTACCTTCCCCCCAGAACCCAGTATGCATAGACCTTTTTATCCAGCCTAAAAAGATAAAAGAGCAGGAAAAAAAAGTACAGAGTACACAATATGGAAAAGTGAACCAGGTATCAAGAGACATAAATTTAATTCATCAGATATAGAACAATCCCCAATTCAATCCCGCCCCAGGTAGAGGTGAATACCGGAGGTTGGTGAGACAGAGGAGAGTTGCACTGCTGGCACAGTGTCTGATCTATATTATATTAATATTTATTTTACACCTGGGACATACATCATTAAGATAAGCTAAAGTAATAAAATGGAGGTTTTTGTTACGGATGGAAGAGTAAAAGTCCTAGGAGTTCAGAGATCTGTAGGTAAATATATCAAGGTCCAATTTTTTCAGCGTATTAAAATCACGGCAAATCAATGATGATAAACTTCCCCCCGATTTTAGTGCAAAAGTTTCTGAAATGTATCAAGCTGCGATTTTTACCCCGATTTTCAAAATCGCTGGTCATCTCTGGTGATTTGCTGCGATGTCAATTACTCCTGTGGTTAGCAAACTCTCCTGTGTTGTCCCTATCTAGCTGTGAGATTAGTAAACCCATCACTGTTACATTGCCCTGTCTGGAGAACAAGTGCCAACATGCCCTGACACCTGAGCTTGCTGGGACCTGTAGTTCCACAAAAGAAAATGTTAAATAACCCTCATTAAAACCACATACATTAAAAATAATAAAACCCCAATAAAGACACTAAACACCCTCATTTATACCACATATTTTTATTAAAAATAATAAATGCCCAGAATACTCACCACTGATGTTTTCATCTGTTGTCAGCAGCTTTTAATCCGAAAATAGAAATCTACAATGAACTATAGAACTATAGAAGAGAAGACTCTTCTATATGAACTCTAAAATGAACTCTACAAATCTGTGTCGGGGGGAAGCCACATAGATTTTTAAATTGCAGACTGTCACCAGATGGGTTAAATGATACAATTGAATTCAATGATCGGTATTTGTAGGTAGAATATATAGATACACTGTTTTTGACGTCTTTTTGTAGGGTTTTTTGTGAAAATAAATCCTAGTTTTACATCTATTCAGTACATTTATTTCTCTATGAAGAGAGTTCACCCATTGATGTAGGTTATTAGTCAGTTTTAGTTTATTTGTTGTAATTTGAAAAAAAAATATTGAGCTCTTTGAGGGGTTCTGGTTATATATTAACATTTTTCTTTTTGTAGTCAAATATGAATATATCAGTGTATGTCTGTGCTTTTATGCCTTATACATATGTATTGACATGTGTATATTTAATTGAACTATATAGCTATATATTTACTCAATTAGTTATCTCATATGTGAGAAGTCAGATCTTGCTAAATCCCCCTTTTTTCTGTATGTTGAAAGTTTGTCGGCATGTTAAATTTAATTTTATCATTAAAAGTTATGGATTTTATTGTTTTACAATGTCTAAGAATGTGTATTTGTAAAATATTACAAGAGTTAATTCTCTGGATGTTGGTCAAGTGTCCTCAGAAGTCTCATTTAACATTCATTGATTCACCAATCACAAGATGTGCTCAAGCTTTATATAGTTGGATACTATAGAGATGACTGCATTGCTTTGAGAAAGTCTGTTGTGATCAGATGAAATGTGTCAGAGAAACCTCTCTCCTTTATAGAAGATCCGACAGACCATACTTCCGTTATCTACAGTGTTTACTTGCAACAATAGGTACTTGTCGTTCAGGAACTATTAAGCTACTCAGTGCATTGAATGGTCTTTTCTAGCTGACCATTTTTTTTTTGATTGTTAGTAGAATAAATGTTGACTAATTGTTATACACAACGAAATATATAAAGATTTTCAGAAGATGAGGACCAGATTTCTAATGGCACAACAGACAATACTATGGGAACAGCATTGATTGTGATCTTGGGAGTTCAAGTTCCATCTAGGTTGATTTTAGCGGGGTTCTATTTTTTTGTGATTAAGATAAATGTTGGGTAATTTTTTATATAACTATAAAGCAATTGTTACTAGTAAAGATACATTTAATAGCTTGATATGCAAGTGATAATGTTTGACATTTATCTTTACAAGTTTATATAAACTTCAAACCTGTTTTCCATGGTCATATCTTTTCGGAGATTTTAATTAACTTTTAATTATAATGTTATACAGATTTAATATAAAACAAGAAAGGGTTTATAGAATTCAGGTAAAAAATGCTCATATTGTTATTATGGTATATTGTTTTTTCTTGTTTTTTTGCCAACATGATGCAAATAGGTTTTAATTAGAGATGTTCACTGACCCCCGTGTTCTGGTTTTGGCAAAATCGCCCTCATGTGTTTTGGGGGGTTTTTTGGATCTGTATTTATTAAAAAAAAATTGCTAAAAATCACATAATTTTGCTCTATTTTTGTTCCTATTATTAATCTCATAGCACTAATTTCAAGTAATTTGCAGTCACTTTTGACCCACCTCACAGGTCACAATATTATTTTCATACACTTTCAAACAAAGACTGTAGATTTAGAAGACCAAGCCTGCCAGCCCTAGTATTTGTATTTCAGCAATGGCAATTAACAATGGAGCTCTCTTGAATGTCACTGTAGACTAAGAACACTGCTACCCCCTCCTCTTTCTATTCTACATATGACACTACCCAACTGCTCTACAGACTGTGCTACCCCTTCTGTGTCCCTCTGTAAAATGGCGCTAGATCACCATGGAGGGCGGTACTTCTAGAATCCAAAACTTCTGAGATCTGACAACGTTTTGACTCGTTTTCAATTCCAAGAGTGTGCGAAAGTGGCTCGGAATTGAAAACGAAAGTGGCTTAATGCAATGTGTTGCTGTATTTCACCTCTGAAGAAATTAATGTGCAGGTGATGAAATGCATCAGGATAAATCTCCATGCTGTTCCACTAAATTGGAAGTTAAATCTATTTTCAGTCATTTCAATGACTGATTGGGACCCATTAGTGATCTTGGAGATTACAAAATCAAATGAGTTCTTAAGCTTCATCATTTTTCAAAGCTATTGGAACAGCGTAATTACAGCTTACACTTGTGTGTTTTTATTATGTTTAGCTCACATTCAGATATTTTATATGTGTTATATGTGCATTTTTAAGATACTTTTTTTTATCTATTTAGATGTGATACTGTTTATATTATAAAGAAATTCTATTTAATATACCTTTTCAGCATCATGTGTGGCTTGGTTATATTTTGACCTGTTGCAGCGCTGTAATAATTTTTTTTTTTGTTTATAATTTGCCTTGCTTAGGTGGGGCCTAACACACCCCATATTACAGCT
This sequence comes from Mixophyes fleayi, assembly GCF_038048845.1. Lineage (NCBI taxonomy): Eukaryota > Metazoa > Chordata > Amphibia > Anura > Limnodynastidae > Mixophyes > Mixophyes fleayi. Next base: position 39,220,877 of record NC_134403.1, on the reverse strand, counting down.
GTGCTACTGATCAAATGTAATAATTGATATTTTATCACTATACTCAAATATATATTTTCATTTTATCATCCAATTACACCTATGGTGCGCCAGTTAAATCTTTTTCTTTGCTGTAAATTATACTGCTTGTACCTGCACCTCCCCCCAGGACTTGGTAGTTATAGTCCTCTCTTTTTCCAATCTGAAAAGAAAAAGCGCAGCAAAAAGGCAGATACAAAGTACACAATATTGAAACGTGAACAAGGTATCAGTAAACAATAAAACTCACCAGAATTTGAGCACAAATTTATCACATAATTCCAATGCAATCCCACTCTAGCTAGCAGTATTTACCTGCTGCTATAGAGACAGAGCAGAGTATAGCTAATGGCACAATGATCTTCACTACATAGCGGAAATCAGTCAAGGAGGGGAGTGCAATGATGCTGCTTGGGCCTGCACCCCCCCTTAGGACTTAATAGTCATAGACCTCTCTTTATCCAACATTATAAGAAAAAGAGTAGGTAAAGAGGCAGCAGAGTTGCTGGCGAAGTGACTGGTTTAGACTGGTCTTTAGAACACAGCTGAAATCAGTCAGGGAGGAGGCGAATAATATAGTACAGGGGTCTACACCTCCCCCCAGGACCCAGCACATCAGCAGCCAGCATCCTAGAGGACACACCCTTGTGCTACGGCTGTGCCTAGTGAAGGCCTGCCTTTGATGAGGCGGCCCCACCGGATCCTGCTTCCCAAGTGGAGCCCTGGCTCTACAGTGCGGTTGCTTGGCAGGCTCCAGGCCCCACCATAAGCTGACCACATTTTTAACATCCCCTTCCGGTTCCAGGAAGGAGAACTTACCTTGCCGCTCTCCCGGTGTGGTCTGGTTCCCAGCAAGACTGCCTGCTCTAGGTGTCCAAAAATTCAAATAAAAGAAACAGGCAGCCCAGAAAAGAAGACCCTGTAATGAGGGCACTCTAAAAAGCTGATTTCCCTGCAGGATGGGGAGGTATAAGAGGGAGGAGAATTTAATTGTTAGAATTATTTAGAGTGCCCATGTCCTAAAGGAGGCTCTATACCCCATGGTCCAGTGTCTCCCAGTGGATGACAAAGAAAATAGGAAAGACTCACTCTGCATAGTAGGTTTATAACCTTGTATGTTGGGATGCTCTGTGTCACTCACCTGACCACTGTTGACAGCTGCGTGTTGAGCAGAACAAGTAAAGATAACCATGGTCAGGAACTTGATCAGAGAAGACTTGGTCTCCAAAGACGATGGCATTCCTATCAGAGGGAATAGTCCATTAATAAACTAGATAACACTCTACAGGATGATCTAAAATGTGATTTAAAGCAACAAGGAATCTTGGAAAATTCAAATGTATGTAACATAATTACCATATACAGAGAATTTTAATATCAGCATGCAATCTTAGTGCTGCTAGAGTCAAGCTATATGTTATTCAATTTGTCTCCGAGCTTTTTAAAGGCCAGGAAAGCATTGCCTTGAAAACTCTATATCTAAAGTCAGCCACACACAAGCTGATCCCCTTGGTCTGAATGCCAGTATCAATGTCCAAAGTGACTGTACATGTAGGTAATTGCAAAACTTTGACCTGTTAGTACAGCCAAGAGATGATCATATACAAGCTGATACTCACCTTCAAACCAGTTTAACTCAATATGTTCTTTCACAAATACTATTTAGATATTCTCTCAATAACTGTGTGCTCCCTCAGTAGTAGAAATGTACTAAATATCGCATTTGAATTTATATTTTATGATTATATAATAAAAGCTAAATTTGAATTTATAATTTGTGCAGGTCGGTCTTTTACTCTGTTGACTAGAACCATAATGTAAATGCCGAGATGTTAGTATCCCAAGAGTGCCCCATTCAAATAGTTGATCTTCCTTTTTCCATTACCATACTAGACAAATTGAGTATGAGGCCAGCATACGTTTTGGAGAAGGGGATGAGGATGGAAAGAAATCAAACAGTCAGACTGACCATTGTGCTTTGCAACTCAGTTTAACTAAATACAGTACAAAGTTCTTAATTCTTACCTGAAGATTTATATGACAAGAAACCTTCTTTAAAGATCTCTGCTACCCAAGCCTGAAGTTCAGGGTCTGCACTGACCACTGCATCACTCTCATAGTAGTAATGAATTATGTTGGACACAAAGCTGAGTGGAGAAATAAAAAAAATATTGAGGTACAAAGAATTGAATTTCAAGTATGGAGAGTATACATGGGCTAGAAAGGGGTCTGGGATTATAGATGTCTGGAACCCCCCTTATAAGACATGTTTGAGAAATTGCTGTGTGTTGGTTGCTTTATAGCGTTTTTATGCTGTATGAAAACTTATGTATAAACCAGTTTGAGGATTTTTAAAGATGGAAATGAGGTCATCTCCCTCTGGTTGGGTAGTTGGGACAGGCCAATATGCTGCATATCTACTTGCATCTCTACCTCTCCACAGCCAGCCAGATCTTCATCCCATCATCCCTGTACAGGTAATTAGGAATGGACTCCATTCCTCTTGTCTGGATGTCTTCAGGGAGACAGAGGCTGCTGTAAGTGACCCCATCCATTGCTCTTTTCAGCAGTATTGCAATACCGCCATTTCCAGTCACCACAGCCTGGAGAAAAGTGGACTAAGTGTTAGATATGTTTTCTGCAATTTTGCATTTTGTAATTTCCTGACAATCATTTATACACCGCTGTACTGTAAATGCTGAAATTACAGGATCAAGTCAAAACAAAGCACTAAACAGATTATAGCTGGCATTGGGATGAAGACTGTGTGTAACCTTTGCATAGTAAGGGTCTCACCTGATCAAAGAGGCCTCCGGGACCAATGAGCTGAGTTCTGGCAAGGACGTTGATTTCCAGGGTGAAGCGGAGATGTGGAGTAATAAGCTGGGGGGGAGAAAGAAATACTGCTTATAGACACATCTATTCTAGGCCATAATGAGGACCTGATGAGATTCATTTTACATGCAGAAAATATAAAGCCCTTAAAATCTGCTTCAATTAGTAATTTGTGACTTAGAATCAGCAGCTCAAAAATGATAGCCTACTAAGAGTGAAAACAAGTCAGTAAAAGTCCTGCATTAGTGGTGTTTACAATTCTGGCATATATTGGAATGGCTGATGTCAAAATATTTAATCAAGTCTTAGACAAATGGTCATGGTAGTTTGTGAGAGGCATGATCATAGCACCATTTCATTTTGTCCCATCAGAAAGCACAATGACTACACACTTACTTAAGATTAGGACAATGTCATCTGATGCTTTGTAGGGCATAAAACTGTCTTATTGAACATTTCAACAAATCAAACCAAAGTCTACAATATTAAAATATAAATACAGATTTTATGCTGTCAGGCAGTGGATGATATTTGTATGTTGCTCTTCCAGATTAAACAATCCAATTCGCCATATGAACGACAACATGGAAAATTTAAAGTCTTTGGAAACAAGATTAGTAATATTTAGAAATGCTAAATGATGACATATGCCTTGGTAACTAAATAGTTAGCATCCACATATGTTCCCAACATTAAGCCACAATGAAGGTCTTCATGTAGTTGGCCCCATAGCTCATTTATTGAAACACTGCAGTGAGCCAAACTCTCTGCAGGACAATGGTTTAAACAGGTTTCACCTTGTGCACTGGATGGCCCATTGGAAGTTGCCTGGTGGTTGCAATGTTAAAGACCTCAGCAAAGAGATGAGTGCGGAGAAGGTGAGAGTCCACTTCATGCACTTGGAAGTCAGAATTGCGCACCCAGATCTTGGCTAGTAACCAGTCAGATTCAGAGTCATTGGGTAGATAAATTGGATTGTTCTCTCCTGGGGTTTGCATCAACTGTAAGAGAAAGCACATCTAGATCCACATATCCTTTATCATCTACGTATCCTATACCATGTGGTTTAGAAGCGATCAGTGCATCTTCACTGCATGTGCAGCTATGCTAAAATTTGTGAAAAAGCCCTTTGTACTGCAGAGAAATTTGCATGTGTTTAACCATAAAGCAGCTGAATATATTAAAATGTTAGGAAATCTTAGTTGTGAAAAAGAACGTGTATCCAAGTAATGCTTTAACTGATGTTTCTTAGGATATTTCTAAATGAGTCCATTACCAGTTGGTCAACAGGAGGGGAAACCACAAATTAATTTTTGCTCAAGTAAACATTGTTACAATTTTAGAGCAGGGTCTTCTGATTTGGGTTAGGAGAATGAGCCAGGAGGCGCACAATCTGTTTGTCTACCAACTGGGGTCTGAATCTGTTTTTTGATATCTATCTGCTGTAAAGAATTTATTTTTAGCTCCTTCATACCTTTCACAGATCATTTTCCCATGTTCAAGGACATACAGGTGCCAAGACTGTTACTGGGAACAAAAGGTATGCCGTGTACCACATTGTATACAGTTATCAGCATGGTGATATACTAAAACATCACTATGCTTTAAAGACGACATATAATGTGCAGAACTCATTTGAAGCAACTGGTACCCTGAAGTTTGTGGCCATACCAGCAAACATGTTCCAATTACTGGATTACTGATCTACAGGACTGGGGAAAACTGGAGCCATAAAAGTTTATGTTGTCTATTGTCCTGTATCTAGATTATTATATTGGACACCATACTAGATATTTCAAAGAACAGAATTCTGAATAATTTTTCATTCAATTTGTTTTTACCAGTTACAGTAAATAGACATTCCAAAATTGAAACTTGCCTGGATGGCTATAGGGACAAGTTGATCTTGATGATTTTTCCATAGTAAACACATAGGGGCAGCAATGTATTGTTGTTTTCCATTAATGGAGTTGTTGGCTGGGATCCCATGAAGAAATTTGTAATCTGCCAGAAAGATGTTGCCATTCTGCAAGACATATCAGGCAGATTACTGAAAGATATATGGGTCATAAAGCATAAGTTTGAATTAACTATGCACTAAAGGAATAAATGGGAGAGTCAACAAGTTTCAAAGTCATTTGCATTCAATAACCACCACTGGTCATCACTTGCCATACAAAACTCACCTCTAGTTCTTTGTGAAGGTTGGTGGACGTCCCCAGAGATGCAGCCACCATAACATCACTAACTGGAAAGTTTGCAGGGATTTTGAAGCATTTTTTGATTAGCATAGGGTTTATTCCATTCAGAAATTGGCTACCAAAGAAGTAATCCTCTTTCCATATCTCAGCCACCACATCTAGGGAAAAAAAGACACGATGTCTAGAAGCATTATACTGTGTGAAAGGTGGAGCTACCTGGATTTTTACTGTGCACAATACAGATCATTTCACAAGATTGTACAACAACATGGGGATAAGATTCTAATGTTATGAGATGAGAAACTTCTAATAATGACTCAAAAGTAATCGCACAAACCTTCATTAACAAGTCAGTTGTTCCTAGTCTCAGTAGTGTATGATTACCATATCAAAGTAAACATGTATTTTGCCAACATTATATTTTCTACAGATAATTTTATATTAGTCATTACAGGAAAGTAGTTTGGAGTTTAGACCTTTGTAGGCTGACATAAGGAAATCTCTTTTCATGCAGAATTAGGTGAGTGTTACCAGAACAGATAAATGGCATAGTTCAAAGAGTAACATAAAGCTCATTTTGCATGAGATGTTTTTGTGGTAAAATTCTGCTTTATAGAAGTAGTTCTGGAAAGAGAAAATATAAACATACCTGAATGATCTGACTGTCTGAGGCAAAACACCAATTTAATATCTTCAAGATTAGACCATGAATCCTGATTGTCTGTGAATCCTTTCAACTTCATTTCAAGTCCTCTGTGAGAGTAAGTAGGATAAAGGTGTCAAACAACCATATGCACAGTACTGACAACTGCCTGGACTAAGTCTATTACTCCAACATCTAATAGCTAAGTTGAAAGAGAAATAACCACATCAATGCTCAGGATGGAAACTAGTATGTTCAGATAAGAAGATAGAGATCACTGCTGTGGTTTTATTTTGTGGGGGTCAAGAAGTTAATTAATTTCAAGTCTTCCTTTCCTGAATAAAAAGATAAAATATTAGGATAACTTGGCTGACTGACCAATAGGTATTTCATCTTCTACAGGTTCATCATCATGATCATCATTTATTTGCAAAGCACCACAAAACTCTGCAGCACCGGACTATCAGTTACAAATCTTTCAAAATACAATTGCACATATATCTAGAGGTAAAGGGTAATGCTGACAAATTAGGAGCTAGAAGGACTCACAGGGGACCCAGAACTGTAGCTGGTTGAAAAATATAGTAGTATCAGTTGGGGGCAGGATAGGCTATAATAAAGAGGGGGGTTTTGAGAGATCACGTTAAATATTGAAAGTTGGGGGTGGAGTTCTGTCAGGTAGGATAGGGATCTTCATAAGTGAGGAGCAGCATGGCAGAAGTCTTGGAGGTGGTAGTTAGAGGTGGTTTCCAGAGAGGAGAAGAGGCATAGGTCAGATGCAGGTCAAAGAGGCAGAGGTGTAGTATATCTCATGATGATGTCAGTGGTATATGAGGGGAGGAGTTGGTGGCATTTGAGGATGAATGGGAGTATTTTAAATTGAATTCTGGAGGAATGGGAAGCCAGTATATGGTTTAGCAGAGTGTTGCAGCAGATGTAGAGTGACAGTAGAGAAAGATCAGTCTCGTCTCAGCGTTTAGGATGGTTTGTAGAGGTAAAAGACGAATAGAAGTGGTTGTAGTAGTCAAGGCGGGAGATAATGAGATATTGGATATGGGTTTGGGATCGTCCTGAATGAGCGAGGAATATTCTGACTATGTTTAGAAGGTAGGAAGTGAACCAGGAGATAACAGTGCTGTGAAGGCCAAGGTAGTGAAGGGTTTCAAGGAGATGAGGACAGAGGTCAAGTATTGGGGGCAAGGTGTGGAGGAGTTGGGTGGAAATGGGATTGAAAGGACAGGTTGAGAGGGAAGAGGAATCAAGGAATATTAAGAGATTTTCTTCAGTAATAAGCGAGAAAGAACTGAGGGTGAGTAGCTGAATGGAAGAGAAGTTGGGTATAGGGTGATAAATCTGATGAGATGATTTTGTTACAGATGGTGTTGATTTGTAGTAAGTAGCAAAATCATGAGCAGTAAGGGAAGAAGTAGAGAATGGTGAGGTGGGCAGAGAAGCAAGTTGATGGCAGCAAACAGATGGTGGTGTTGGATTAACTTGGTGGATATTAAGGATCTAAAGTAAAGTAAGAGAGACTGTGGTATACTAAGAAGACAGGAAACATTTGTAATGCAGGAAGTCTGCATTAGAGTGAGTTTTTCTCCAATCACTCTTGGTTGTACTAGAGCACTCGGTTTGGAGTGCCAGAGTTAGAGTTTGGATTTGCAACTGTGAATGTTGTGTAGTAGAATGGCACTGCAGCATTAGGGCAGAACAGGTTAGATATAGGATAGAGGAATAGTTCAAGTGAGGCTGAGAAGAGAATCAGGTCAATGCCATTTAGATTTTGCACTGTGCGCATGGATTGCAGGAGGCAAGGTGAGGTAAAAGGAAATGAGGTGGTGATCAGAAAGCAGGAAGGCAAATTTTGAGAAGCTGGAGATGGGAGAACAACAGGTCTAGTAAGTGTACATCATGATGGATGGGAGATGATATCCATTGGGAGAGGTACCAGGATGAACTAATCGAGAGGAGTTTAGAGGTGGCAGTGCCAGTAAAGTTGTTCATATGGATGTTGAAATAGAATAAGAATGGGTAGGTCAGAACAAAGGATGTAAGAAAGCCGGGTGGAAATGTTGTCAAGGAATTCAGAATGAGAACCTGAGGGTGATAGATAACAGCAGCATAGAGTGGAGTGGGGAGAAGAGGTCACAAAAAACAAAAATAAAAGGGCATGCATTTTTATTGTTTGCAAACAGTTCAGTAGGGAGTGTCCAGGCAGTGCATATGGTAGATGCATGAGGATAACGGAACAGGAGAGTGTTAGATGTCCTCCTTGAGCAGTATTTCCAGGTAGAAGGTTGTTCCCCTCATTACCCCATAATATATATATATATATATATATACATACACATACACACATATATATATACACACATATACAAGCGCACACATATACGTACACACACACTACTGAGAATCTAAAAGAAGAAGATATAGGGGTAAATGTATCAACCTGCTGCGAAGACACCGAACTCGTGGGAGTTCAAGAAACCGGAGGTTGATACATTTACCCCATACTATTTATAAGGGGCAATCCTAACATAAGCGATACAGATCAATAGACATTTAGGTCTATAAATAATTCCAGATTATGGGCCTGTCATAGATCTCTCTATTTTGTTATCAAGGACAAAAAAAATACATAAAATATACTAAGCAGAGACAAAATCTAACTTTTATTTTGTAATTTGCGAGTGTTCATAGGGCATAAATTCAAATATGGACCTAAAAGGTGAGTAACATGGAAATTATATGGGATTGAACCCAAAATAACAGTTATTAGTGGATAGACAGATGTACTGTTATCAACGTTACAGTTCAAAGTGCATTATTCTCCGGGGTTCGAAAACTAATACTTATATTAAGTGCCTCAAAAAAGTTACATTTAATCACAACAATGGAGCTTGTATTCCTCTCATGGCTGGGTTTAATTCCATATAATTCCCATATTACTCACTTTTTAGGTTCATATTTGAAATCATACCCTATGAACACTCACTTATTTTAAAATTAGAATATTTCTCTTTTTAACATTACAACATTTTATGGGTACAAAAGAAGTTACATTTTTTTTTTCTGTATAGTGTTTTATGTATATTTATGTCCTTAATGGCGACATATAGAATTCTATGACCGTCTCTGATTGGGGGGGTGGGGGGGGGGGGGGGGATCATAATCTGGAACTATTTACAGACCTAAATTTCTATTGATCTGTATTCCTTATGTTAGGAGTGCCCCCTCAAAAATAATATTTCACCTTCTTTTCCAGTACTTTACATAAGGATCAATAATCCAGGTCATTATCTCTGTTAGCACTTCAAAATTAATGATATCCATGTAAAAATACACTTTTTTCATGAGTATTTGCAACGTTAAATCCTAAGATTCTACCTTGTACGGTTTCTGCACTTGTGACCTGATCAGCAGACTTTGAAAGCTCAGTTATATGTCTGCACACAACATATAAAAATAGATTAGAACCTTGATACACCCCAGATAACCACCCCAGGGGCACACGCATGGGGTGTTTCTGGGTTTTCAGAAACCCCTCCCCTCCGCTAAAGTGCCCCTACATAGCGGCACTGTACTATATAGCAGCCGCGGCGCTGTCAATGAAGCGTCCGCGGCGGTGCTGTATACAATCCTATAAAAATCCTGCGTGCGCCGCTGCTCAGAGGTAGAAGCTAACTGATAAATAGTAATAAGAGCATACTTGCCAACTCTCCCGGAATGTCTGGGAGACTCTTGGATTCCAGGTGAGTCTCCCGGACTCCTGTGATTGTATGGCAGTCTCCTTCATCTGTCCACTTCCTAGTGAAGTGGACAGAAATAGGTCCAAAATGCAGCGATTCTCCTGGAATCGCGGCATTTGGCCCCACCCCCACTGTAAAATGACGCGTTTGCATCATTACGTCATGGTCCAAAACTATGCAGTTTTTCGGGTCCCGCCTCCTCTCAAGCCCACCTCCCCCCGGCAGCTCCCGGACACCAACTAGAAAAAGTTGGCAAGTATGAATAAGAGTCAGGGTTGGCATTCAGGGGTCATTACAGTTGTATGACTGTGCTGTAGTCTTCTCAGACTAGATACATACGTAGATATCATAGTGTAGCCAAAGCTGGTCCGTTTTAGGAAGGAGAACTGGTCATTAGGTGGCAGATCCGTAGCCTTTTCTGCATCGATGCAGTGAGGGGCACCTTCTGCATAAAATTTCCACCTGCAGGACACAAAGTAAGTATATGCTATAGAATACATTCATATAATCCAATCAAAAATGCATTTATTGATTCACAGACCTTCTGTTTATATTTAGAAACAAAAGATGAGAAATATATATATTTTCTATATCTATGAAGTGTGGAATTCCACTACACTACTACTTCTTGCTGGGTGTGATACATATGTACAAGAGTTACATGACCTACATTTATATGGTCGATGCTATAATATAGATAGGATTGCAAAGTCGACAATAATGACAACACTATTATTAGGTTGACAATTCAAATGTAGACAGTACTTTTTGGTTGACAATAATATCCCTAACACTAACCATATAATACTGTCTACATTTGAACTGTTGACCTAATAATACTGTTGACCATGTGAATTGTTGACCTAATAATGTTGACACTTGCATTGTCGAACTAATGATGTCAACTTTCCTAATGTCGATCAAATTAAAGTCTAGCTGTCGACCACATAAACGCTTACTTCAGTTGGTAGCATGGTAAATAATTTTTTCAGCAGCTGCCGCAGTGATCTACATGCAGTTACTTATGCCAAAACGGTCCAGAAACTTTATGGGCCATAGGCACCATCTTCTGCAATGCAACCAATCAAATTGTGTGCAAAGCATGCTACCATCCCTATGAAACATTATGCCAGAGCACTTGCTGATAGATGAAGGTGGGCTGCACCCAGGAGAAAATTGCTGGGAGACAGACCACAGAAAAAAATATTTTTAACATTAGACAGCATGCATCATAGAAAGTGTGGAGGCAGTAATCAATATCATTAGACAGACTGCAGGTGGTGTATGGAATGTTGGCTATCTTCATTTTTTTGTACAAATCACCACAGTCATCAGATTTTTTCCCCTTAATCCTTACACCAAGGGCTGATGTTTTATTTGAGATTGACAAACAGTTTGGATTTTGAGCACCCTTTGTTACACTTTGCTCCTGCATGACCTTTTTACTAGTAGAGGCCGAAAAATTACTACTACTGCTGGTACTGGTATGCTAGTTCCAAAGTAGCATTCTCAATTTATTTGTCTAAATCATCATCATTACTTATACTCACATTTCCAAATGGTTGAGACATTTGAGAAGAAGGCTGCTCTATAATTACAGTTTTAGAATCGGATATCAGACTCACATATAGCACTCATGGATACCTTTAGACTCTCCTCAGGATTCTGTGAGTGCCCAAGTTGTTCTTCAGCCTGAGTGTTCATTTCATGTATTGATATGGCTGTTTTGGAGATGACAGACCTGCATTCTGAGTGAGAAGGTGGTTCAGGGGAAGTTATGGAAGATGCATGACTGTGTTGGGCACCCTTTTTCAATTGGCATTCTAGTATGTGTGTCAGAAGTAACAGGACCCCTACTAGCAAAATCTGGGCATAGTCAGAGTCTTTTTTGCCACTGTGAGTGGTATATGGAGTGCTAGCCATTTCCATTTTCTTTAAAAACAAGATATATATTTGTGCTGCTCACAGTCATACAGCACCCTGCTTTTACTGCACTAAATAAACACACACAATTGATCAGCAGACAATTCCAGCAGACTGATCTCTAAATAAACTCTACATTTTTGCAATAAAATCACAGCTATTGCAATATCAATTGCCTCTTTCACCCTGTCCAAGCGTTTTTTTTTTGTTTTTTTTTGAGCACAGAGTTGCAGCAAACCCTTAACTCACATCCTATCACTTCTAAAATGGGGGCTATATTTAGAAGATATTGATCCAACTCATGAGAACTGTAATTTTACCAGAAGTGGTATTTTGCCTCGATTTCAAATCCGAGTATGGTACTCAAGACTGAGTGATGGCTTAATCGACTCGGAAACATAAAATTTGGACCCGTCAGGTATCTCAGAATCCGACCGCTTATCAAAATATATATATATATATATGTATGAGATTCACTGAAATTTTGTAGATGTTTTGAAAATTGGTGAACAAGTAATATATGCTACAGCTCATGCTGATTAATCAGATTGTGTCATTTATCCAGTGTAGTGCAGAAATTGAAAGCAAACACATGATTAGTTGGAATAAAGCACCAGTTTACATGCTTGGATGGAGATTATATATATATATATATATGCCTAGCGGCGTGTGTTAGTCCGTGTGGAAAAAACTATTCTCAGAAAGGGCTCATCCAATTGACCTGAAATTTGGTATACCGACATTTGACAAAAAAATTAGAATAGTAAAGTCAGTTAACTTCCATCATTCCCCCTTCCCCCCCCGTGGGAGGGGTAGTAAAGGCTAAATTTACGAGTTGAGGTAATTTTACCTCATGAACACACATTAAAAAGGACGCTTATATATACTGTAGCATATATTACTTATTCACCAATTTTCAAAAAAATCTAAAAATGTAAGTGAATCTCCTCTCCCCTGGAAGACAAGACATTTTCCCATAGACAGCAAGTATACAAGACATTACTTCATGTACATTGGTCACTCACTTGTGTGTTTCTCTCTCCTTCTCCAGTTCTACTTGCCGTTGTTGCTGAAGAATAGGATTAGTTTTCCCAGATAATATAATTCCTGAAACAGAGAGTTTGTCATGATACCACCTCCAACAACCACCAGTACAGTTTTTATTGTAATTAAGTAAATGTGACATGATACATGGGTAACTAGTGATTGATATTAAAGTCTCACATGAGTAAACCATCTCATTCAGTATAAGATAGTCCCCACATGGAAATCTTCACAATTGTAGTGTGACATGTACCATTCTACATAGAGCCAGTCTTCTCAGCTCTGTAATATCTAGTCCTGTGCACTAACATTCAACTGGAGAGACTTATATTAGTGATTTTATGATGCATTTATTAAATGCAAGTATAAGTTGGGTAAGAGTTCCTATCTGTATCCAAGTCCTGCAATAAATTCCAACTCACCCGTCCCCTCTGGGATCTCCACAGTAGTAAAGGCAGGGATCCACCGATAGAAAGGGAACTGGTAGAGTTGACCATTGGGGCAGGTCACCTCAACATACAGGCAGTACCAGGCATCCATATTAAATTTCTTGTAGTGCTCTGTTGACAGCCGAATCAGCAGGAGCTCTCCCAGATCTTCCTCAATGTTAACATCAAAGTCAGTTACCTTGAAAAGCAGAGTAGAGCCTTAAAAAACTTGGTATGGAATATGTCTAGAATTCTCATTAGGATAGACCATGAGTGTCCCATTTATACAAGGAGATGTGACGTTTTTTTCCAATAGAGTTCAGGGACTTTGTGGACATAGACAAGTATATAACAATGGTACTGCCATTTTTCTAGAAAATTGCATATTTTGCAGACTTCTTGATTTATATGTTTAACATGTAAATATCAGGGTAATCCATTATATGAATCAATTAAAGAACCAAATATAAAACATTCTAACATTTCTTCATGACAAGTTGTATACATGGGTAGAATGCCAATAGAATATATGTAGTTTTTACTTTTCCTCAGATACAAACCTGTGTTTTTATGAATTGTTTCTTATTTTATTGTATACAGAATGGTTGAAGGGTTAGGCTAGACTTATTTCAGTTATATGCAAGAACAGTAGCCCTTCTGGGGTCTATCCACTGAGCAGCATATTTGTTTAGGAGACCTTTAAAAATGTACACAATAATTAACATATATAATCTTCTACTTCCCTATATACAAAAAATGCTTATGACAGATATACACTGTAGGGACTAACTAAATATTCAATATATTTACATTCATTTTTAAATGGGATTGTAACTAAGAAGAGGTTTTTTTTTAAAGGCTATTATGCAAAAAAAATTCATATTTGTAACATGGTATATATGAGTTTTAGTTTTGAAAATGTAACAATGACTTGCCGCCTCTGGAGTAATATTTTATCTTTTGTTGCAGACACTGTTCTGAAGATTTATTACTGTCGGTCCCACACATATTGCTATTTTACTTTAAATAAGATGTTTCCTTATTATAAACTCTCTTTGGTTTCCGATCCTTGAAAATGTAACATGGTGATCTGACTCTATAGAAAATGAAACAAGAACAACTTTGGATTTTCTGGATCCACTGGGGTTCCCATTGGCTGTAATGGTTCCATGTCTACTGCTATCTCCTCTTACCGCTAGGCCTGCTTCAAGCGGGCTAAGCTTGGGTCAGTGACCCCTATGAATTTTATATTTGCCTGTTTAAAAGAGGCCAAGCAGTAAGCTTATAGAGCATCATCTGTAAATATGTTTTAGTTTGAGTGAAATCCTTATTTAATTCTATTTATTTGTAGTGTAACATTATTCCCATATTGTGACTCTTATAAGATACTCACTGCTCCAGGTTTGAAGTTATTCCACTTATGGGGCAGTTGATGTTTAGCACTTTCACCTTGGACCCCCACAAGAACAATGGAAACTTGATCAGAGGTCCCAGCACACAGGTCCTTCCCTGTTGCAAATTTCAGCTTGTAGATCCCCATGTCTGAGCCAGTGACCTTGTGAGAGAAGCACTGTAGGAAACTAGAAAATTCAGCAATGTTTTAGACTAGCATACACACCAGTGCTCCCTCTAAACTGAGCAATCTGGAAAGGAAAGAGGTAAAAGGTCACTCTAATGAGGGCTCCACCCTAAAGATTTGTATTCAAAATCTGCAGGATGTTTCCTAGTAAGATACAGGTTTAACTCTATCATTTCCAGATTGCTCAGCTTAGAGGGAACACTGATACACACCCCTCTCTTATACCATACAAAATATCTCGCTCCTCCATGTACAAATTATTAGAATTTCCTTTGAAAAACTTCTCAATTTCTTCATATCTTTATCAACTGTAACAATGTTCTTATTTGCTCTACACCAGTGGGGGGGGCAAACTCAGTCCTCAAGGGCTACCAACAGTTCATGTTTTTAGGATTTCTCTCTGTAGAAACAGCTGGGATAATTACTGACCCAGCCAAATAGATTAACTCAGCTGTGCATGATCAAAGAAATCCTAAAAACATGAACTGGTGGTAGCCCTTGAGGACTGAGTTTGCCCATCACTTCTCTACACCATAATCTGTATCTGATGAGCTAGAAAGCCAAAGATTGAACTCTCAATGATTTTTCTCAGCATAAAAATCAACTAAACCCATACTCCCGTAATAAGGGTGTCTTCTGTTAATGGAGAAAGTCCTGTGTACAAAATACATTAAAGTTATACCATGAAAGAAGAAATGATTGACCAAAATAATGTATACTAGATACAGCACGTGTGAGAGTCTGTATGAATCAGTGCATCTGGGGGTCCTTTTTATGTCAAAGTGTCAGTGAAGACGACTCCCTTTTTACATCTCCGTTCCCAATGGGAGAACATTACGCTTCAATGTTAGTGCTCAATATAGCATACAATACCTAATACAGGTATTTGAGATGTAGATATATATATATATATATATATATATATATATATATATATATATATATTTATATGGAGACGAGAATACATAGGGCTTAAAATACATATAATGAAAAATCATACAACAGGAAACCTATATTGAGTGTAAAGTAATACAACATATATTAGTTGCACTGTAGTGCATTTTACACTGTAATGATATCTGTTAGGTGTGAGCTTACAGGAGCAACTGTTATCATTCATTGTCAGTGCACATTTAGTCAGTTAACCAGTAAAACCCCTGTTAGGAAGCTGTTGAGTCAGTAAAGTTATGTAACTGGCTATAAGCACCATAAACCATATAATATATGTGTTTAGATACACAGGCTATGTTATGCCAACTGGTTTATTTTTAACAATGCAGTGGCTGAAGCCAAAAAATATTGTTATTCTCCATTTTTCATTAGTGCAATTAGTTATTTAAATGTACAAATACCCAGGCAATACATCGGCATCTAAAATTAGGTATTTTTTTTCAACATACTAACTTGTTCAAAAAAGTCTGTTCATCCCCTCAAATTAAAGCCCTTATCATATTGTATTGACTGTTGGTTACTTTATAAAGAATGATGACTCGGTTGAAGAAATTAAAAGTCCCCCCACCCAACCTCAAAAAAATGTGCAAAACTTTCCTTAAGTCACATTAGTGGTTATATTGATACTAGGTAAAAGCCTGTCAAAATAATGGATAAGAATAAGATCATGTTGAACCTGTTTGCACCCAATTTGACTTTACCCTTGTAGCAGCATTGATTGATTGGTTTGTCAGATGGCTGCTCAGTGTGGCAAAATTCAAATTCAATACTGTTCATGGGACTACAGTTATGAGCATTAATATTTGTTTCATCAAACTTACCGACATCAAGTATGGTGTGGCATCCTGTTCACTGACTTTGTAGGCATTGACGTGATATTACCTCTGTCCTGTTCACTCTTCGATTGTTTTCTCTGTGACGGGCAATTGCTGAGGAAATATATTTGCTTGGCGATGATGATCACGTTCTCTCTGGTCATCAGGCACCGTTTGTCGTTGAGCATATAGTGCTATACGGAAAAACATACACTGATAAAGAAAATAAAAAAGACATAACAATGCCCGGGCAATAAACACTAGTAAAAACAACAATGTCTACTCTTCTAAAAATATTTTTAGAATATGATATAATAAACATTGTTACATTTTATCTGGTTTGATAATATCCGCCTCTCCCCATTGAAGGGTATGTAAATTATATGAACATCACAGAACCTTCCCAGCGCCTGGCTTTTTCCATTGTTATAAATAGTAACTGCCACCCCGAAAAACCTAAATAAACCAAAGTAGTAAAGCCATGAAATGAGGAAAATCTTGTCAGTAGGAATGAGAGTCAGGTACACACAAGAGTTATTTGCAAACATTTTGCCAAATTTGTTTGTGTCTTATGTATGTGTATTTATATGTTTTTTAACATATACCGTATTTCCCCATGTATAAGACGCACCTTTTCCCCCAAAATTTTGGGTACTATGTAAAATTTGGATAGCTATTGTGTACAAGAAAAGAAGAAATGCTAGTGTAATATAAACAGACGCGAGGCCTATTTATATTATTGGGGGATTTCCTTGACAGCATGGGAAAACCCCCTACAGTATACATAGACCTCTCATCTATTTATATATTATATTTCATTGTGCGGCGCCCTTGGTGTCAGCGCATGGTGGTACTTATGGTTCTCCAAGTGTCAACATACCCTAGCTGCCATGGGTATGCTGGTGCTTGTAGTTCTACAAGCACCAGCATGCACAGACTGTTAATGACAGCCAGGGCTGGCTGGGAATTGTTGTTCCACAAACTAAAATGGTGTTTTTTCACTTGTTCTCTACTTTTCACGCTTTATTGACCTACACCCATCACCCCAGGGGCTAGGTCTTCCTAAAGGGGGGACTCGCACAATTTTTTTGCAGACCCCACTCCCTAGATAATCCCTAGATAATCCAGCCCTTAGCTGAACAGCCTGGGGTTGGTTGTCATTATCCCTCCCAATATCTCCCTCTTGGTTGACAACATCATTCTTTCTCCTGTCACCCAAACCAGCTGCCTTGGAGTAACCCATGACTCAGCCCTCAGCTTTACCTCTTATATCCAGTCCCACACCAAATCCTTCCACTTCCTCCTCCTTAACAGGTCGCTGCAGTATTTGTCCGAAAGTATATGAATATAATATTGTCACTTGTGAGGTGGTCAAAATTGACTGCAAATGACTTAAAATTAGTGTTATTGAGGTTAATAATATTGTAGGAACAAAAAAAAAGTTAAATTATGTGATTTTAGCATATTTTAGGATTTTTTCTAAAAAATACAAAACCAAAACCAAAACACACAAGGGTGATTTTGCCAAAACCAAAACACAAAGCTAATTCAGATCCAAAACCCAAACCAGTTGAAGGGGGTCAGTGAGCATCTCTACTCTTAATAGCTCTAAATCACATAAAAACGATCCTTGTGTAAAGAGATGTAATTACTGCAAAGTATGACTGTCACATAATTGCTAGTAAATAAGTATACTCAGACAGGATGCTGGCATTCTGCAGAGACACAACCTTGTCTTGGTATTTTCTTGACAAATGAATGTAAGTGTCACCCGACACTGGAACAGATGGCTGTTAGGGAATCCTTTTCCCCAAGTAGTGATATGCACAGATCAATTTGTTTGTTTTCAGTGCTCCTCCTGCTGAAGGGGCATTTCCTCACAAGTAGGCAGAATGAATGATGGTAATAGCATGTCCTCCATGTATAACCAGAAGACAAATACAGTGGCAATATAATCCCTGAGAAACAATTCCAACCTTGGGTTCAAATTATAGATGTTGACTGACCCCCGTGTTTTGGTTTTGGATCTGTGTTAACTTTGTGCTCTGGTTTTGGCAAAACCGCCCTCACATGTCCTGGTTTTGGATCTGAATTTTTTTTTTTTAAATGGCTAAAATATGCTAAAAATCACATAATTTGGCTCTTTTTTGTTCCTACATTATTATTATTAATCGCAATAACACTAATTTCCAGTCATTTCCAGTCAATTTTGACAACCTCACAGGTCACAATATTTTCATCCACTTTCGGCCAAAGACTGCAGAGATCTGGCTGGATGCTAAGTGATAGAGCAATGACACAAACACACAGCAGTTTATAGCACATCTAGGAAACATTGCCACACAGCAATGTCAGAAAAGAAAAGTGGTGCAAGATGGAATTGTCTTTGGAGTTATCCGAGTGCCTGCACTGTATGCCCATAAACTAGCGTTTTTGGTGGGTCAAAGTGTCCACAGAGAACCACATTTGTCACTTGCTGATCGCCTTTACTACCTTTAGGCTCCAAGCAAGCAACATGCATGTTAACTGTTCGGCCAATGTTATATTGTGCTGTCTAGTTTGTTACTATAATTGGGCAGAAATAATTTGAAAATCCCTGGCACTACGTAAAAGTTGCTACAAGGAATAAAGTGGATTTTTAAGTTGTTGGGTATTGCCAACGCATGTAGGTTCAATTTTGAATATCAAATTGTTTTATCTTTTCCATTTTTGTATGTCACATTAAATTGTCCATTGCTGTGATTAGGATTCTTATACGGGTTTCTCTACACAGACATATAAACTTTTAAAAACTTTTATTTGTTGGAAACTGCATTTTGCTTTATAGTCCATGTACACTTACATATGTCAATAAACAGTGGGCTCAATTTTATCAGTTCATTTGATTGTTAAAATGGGCACTATATGGGCGTGGCCTAACCAGCTGTAGAGTTAACGTACACTTCATAGCTATCCTGCTACATCAGATCAATTATCCTGATATCTTACCTCTCTGGTCTCCAAATTCCGATATTTTGTGAGCAAAGGTGTAGCGCTCAGCCTCAGGCTGTTTATTCCAGATTTTGTCCGCCATCTGGGTCATAGATCTCCTCCCAGCTAAGTGTTCAGGCACCTGTATTTTGTCCCTCTGAGACTTTACAGCGGTAAATCGTTTGAGATTGAGGGAAGGGAAAAAGTGAGCCTGCATAATAACTGCCACTTGCCACCATTTTGAAGCCATACATCAGTGGTTCCAAAACTTTTTCAGTTCGCAGCACCCTTAAAGTCTCCATATTTTTTCAAGGCACCCCTCCAAAATAATTACCGAGCAGTCCCTTTTATAAGTAGTTGGATCAAAGTAACGTAATTAGTGTTTAGGTTAGGACAGAAATAATTAGTAAGTTGTTTGCAGAAATAATACACATAAATCCAACGGAAAATACTATTTTTATACATTTTTTTCAATTATAATTCTGCAGCTGATATTCAGAGGAATAAGATCAAACAAAATTAAAAAACATGTACAAAAATCATCACACTGTGCCCCTTCATCCTCACACTCTGTACCCCCTTCATCCTCACACTATGTACCCCCTTCACCCTCACACTCTGTGCCCCCTTCATCCTCACACTATGTATCCCCTTCATCCACACACTCTGTGCCCTCTTTCTTCCACACACTCTGTGCCCTCTTTCATCCAGGCACTCTGTGCCCCCTTCATCCTCTCACTCTGTGCCCCTTCATCCTCACACTATGTACCCCCTTCATCCTCACACTCTGTGCCCCCTTCATTCTCACACTATGTACCCCCTTCATCCTCACACTCTGTGCCCCCTTCATCCTCACACTATGTACCCCCTTCATCATCACACTCTGTTCCCCCTTAATCCTCACACTATGTACCCCCTTCACCCTCACACTCTGTGCCCCCTTCATCCTCACACTATGTATCCCCTTCATCCACACACTCTGTGCCCTCTTTCTTTCACACACTCTGTGCCCTCTTTCATCCACACACTCTGTGCCCTCTTTCATTCAGGCACTCTGTGCCCTCTTTCTTCCACACACTCTGTGCCCTCCTTTATACGGACTCTGCCCCTCTTCATTCACGCACTCTGTGCCCTCCTTCATTCACACACTCTGTGACCTCCTTTATCCATGCACTCTATGCCCTATTTCATCCACACACACTGTGCCCTCTTTCATCCATGCACTCAGTGCCCGCTTTCATCCACACACACTGTGCCGTCTTTCATCCAGGCACTCTGTGCCCTCTTTCATCCAGGCACTCTGTGCCCTCTTTCATCCATGCACTTGGTGCCCTCCTTCATACTGACTCTGCCTCCCATTACTGTTTCCTATCACTATTTCCCTTCCATCTCTTTACTTACCATAATTAGCCTTCTCTTTCTATTTCTTCTGTCTTCTTACCAATCCGTCATCACTCCACGACATTCAGTGAGAAGTGGCAGGAGAGAGGAGGATGCTGGGTCCCGGGTGCCACCGGATTGGAAAGTTTTATGGGTTTTTTTTCCTGACCACGACACCCCTGTGACAGCGGCGCGGCACCCCTGGGAGCCGTGATGCACACTTTGGGAACCGCTGCCTTACATATTTGTCTGCTATACCTTCTGTATATCTCCCTATATATGCCTCAACATCACAGTGACTTCCTAATCATCCTCTAAAGTGACTGACCCCCTTTATTATTTGAATGCCTGTAATAGTGCTAAGTACTGTATTTGAAGTAGGGATGAGCGCGCTCGGATTTCTGAAATCCGAGCCCACCCGAACGTTGCGGATCCGAGTCGGATCCGAGACAGATCCGGGTATTGGCGCCAAATTCAAAAGTGAAACTGAGGCTCTGACTCATAATCCCGTTGTCGGATCTCGCGATACTCGGATCCTATAAATTCCCCGCTAGTCGCCGCCATCTTCACTCGGGCATTGATCAGGGTAGAGGGAGGGTGTGTTAGGTGGTCCTCTGTGCTGTTTAGTTCTGTGCTGTTTAGTTCTGTGCTGTTTAGTGCTGTTTAGTGCTGTGCTGTGCTGTTTAGTGCTGTGCTGTGCTGTGCTGTGTTCTGCAGTATCAGTCCAGTGGTGCTGTGTGCTGTGCTCTGTCCTTCTGAGGTCAGTGGTGCTGCTGGGTCCTGTGCTGTGTCCTGTTCAGTCCAGTGGTGCTGTGTCCTGTGCTCTGTGCTTCTAAGGGCATAGTTATTTCCCCAATATTCCCCTGTGTTTAAAAAAATAAAAAAATTTTTTTTTTATAAAATACCAAAAACTACTTTAATATTTTTTAATTACCACAAAATTTTCACAACCAATCCTGCAGTATAAGCCCATTGGTACTGCAATATTACCAAGTTCACACATTCAGCAGTAAAAGTCCAGTGGTACTGCAATATTACAAAGTTTACACATTCTGCAGTATCAGTCCAGTGGTGCTGTGTCCTGTGCTCTGTCCTGCTGAGTTCCGTAGTGCTGCTGGGTCCTGTGCCGTGTCCTGTTCAGTCCAGTGGTGCTGTGTCCTGTGCTCTGTGCTTCTAAGGGCATAGTTATTTCCCCATTATTCCCAAGTTTGTAAAAAATAAAAAAAAAGTAAAAAAAAATAAAAAATTAAAAAAAAAAAAAAATATATAATAATTATAACCAAATTTGCAAAACCAATCCAGCATTATAAGTCCATTGGTACTGCAATATTACCAAGTTCACACATTCAGCAGTAAAAGTCCAGTGGTACTGCAATATTACAAAGTTTACACATTCTGCAGTATCAGTCCAGTGGTGCTGTGTCCTGTGCTCTGTCCTGCTGAGTTCCGTAGTGCTGCTGGGTCCTGTGCCGTGTCCTGTTCAGTCCAGTGGTGCTGTGTCCTGTGCTCTGTGCTTCTAAGGGCATAGTTATTTCCCCATTATTCCCAAGTTTGTAAAAAATAAAAAAAAAGTAAAAAAAAATAAAAAATTAAAAAAAAAAAAAAATATATAATAATTATAACCAAATTTGCAAAACCAATCCAGCATTATAAGTCCATTGGTACTGCAATATTACCAAGTTCACACATTCTGCAGTATCTTGTGCTACATATAATGGAGAGCAAAAATTTGGAGGATAAAGTAGGGAAAGATCAAGACCCACTTCCTCCTAATGCTGAAGCTGCTGCCACTAGTCATGACATAGACGATGAAATGCCATCAACGTCGTCTGGCAAGCACGATGCCCAATCTCCTAGTACAGGGCATGTAAAATCCAAAAAGCCCAAGTTCTCAAAAAACAGCAAAAAAAGAAACTTAAAATCATCTGAGGAGAAACGTAAAGTTGGCAATATGCCAATTACGACAAGTAGTGGCAAGGAACGGCTTAGGCCCTGTCCCGTGTTCATGACTAGTGGTCCAACTTCACCCAAGGATCAAAGCCCTCCTCCCCCCCCCTACAAAAAATTTAAGAGAGTTATGCTGTCAGCAACAACAACAAAACAGCAAAGAACTCTGCCTTCTAAACAGATGACATCACAAATCCCCAAGGCGAGTCCAAGGGTGTTGTTGGTTGTGAACCCTGACATTCCCATCACTGTACGGGAAGAGGTGACTCCATCCAGCATTTGCAGCACGCCCTCTGCATATGCTGGAAGGATCACCCACAGTCCAGTTACAGATTTGGCTAATGAAGGTGTGAATGTTGTGCACTGGGAGGAGGATATTGATGTAGCTGGCGCTGAGGAGGATGTTGATGATTATGATGCAGACAGATACCAAATTGCATTTCTCAATTTCTATTTATATTCTAGATTATATAACGGCTGAAAAGTTTTCTGTTTTACTCCTAGTGGAGAGGGAATCTGATGCAGACAGATACCAAACTGCCTTTGTCCATTTCTTTGTATATTTGAATTGCTAGTTCTACAGTCTATGCAGGCTGCTTTATTTATATTCAACTACAAGTGTAGGGCGGGGGGGGGGGGGCATAGATAGCCACCAAAGTAACGTGGTCCATTTAATTTCACTTTCTAGCTCCACAGTCTGTGCAGCCTGCTTTTTTTTATCTTCAAAGTATTTATATTTACAAGCCTTGCAATCTAAATTAACTAGAGGTAGTGACGTGGTAGAACTCCAAAAGGCAGTTTGGAAGCCCCTGTACAAACTGGCTCTATTTTTTAACTGAGTTGTCCCCCCTCCAGTGTGTACTCGGAAAGAGTTTTTAGTGCAGCGGGGAACCTGGTCAGTGAGCGGCGAAGGAGGTTGCTTCCTCACAACGTTGAAAAAATGATGTTTATAAAAATGAATAATCAATTCCTCAATGAAGTACAGCACTGCCCTCCAGACAGTACAGAGGGACTGTGGTTGTGGAGTCCAGCGGGGACGAATTGATAATGTGTGAGGAGGAGGAAGTACACACTGTAGGGGGAGAGGAATCAGAGGTTGAGGATAAGGACGACATCTTTCCTCAGTAGAGCCTGTTTAGTTTGTACAGGGAGAGATGAATTGTTTTATTGGTGTGGGGGCCCAAACAAACCAATCATTTCAGCCACAGTTGTTTGGTAGGCCCTGTCGCTGAAATGATTGGTTTGTTAAAGTGTGCATGTCCTATTTCAACAACATAAGGGTGGGTGGGAGGGCCCAAGGACAATTCCATCTTGCACCTTTTTTTTTGGCATTATGTGACCATTCAACAGTCGTTTGCCATGTTCAAAAAGTAAAAGAAAATGCCAACAAATTCAATAAATTAAATCAAAAGTTAAATGCCCTGTCATTATTTAAAACAAGAGGTTTTGACGTGCTAGAATTAGTGTAGTGTTAAGATGTTATAAACACTACACTTGGAAATTGGAGGAGGTAATGTGGCCCCGGTATCAAATTGGGTACCGGGGCCACCCCACTATGCAGTCCAGATACTTGTTTGGTGGAATTCCGACACGTGGAGGGTTTTTAAATTATATTGTGGCCTCGGTACCAAATTGTGTACCGGGGCCACCACACTACGCAGTCAAGATACTTGTTTGGTGGAATTCAGACCAGTTGAGGGTTTTATTATTATATTGTGTGGACCACTCTATCTATACCACACTACAACTCTATACCACTCTATTTCCTACTTTAATTCTATTTAATTCTATTTCCTACTTTAATTCTATTACTAATTAATTACCATAAAGAGGAACAAAAAAAACCAATTTTACCAAAAGTATAATATGACTTAGACTTACAAACACTACACTTGAAAGATCGTGCCTTTAAATGAAAAAGTCAGTCTTCATTGCACGACTATGTGCAAGTGCAACAGGGACATTTTTTTGGGTTTACAAAGTCAAACAATAACACTACGACCCTGTCTGTCTGGGGTCTGTCAATGACGAATTGTCTGGAGCATGTTTTGAGGAGGTATTGTGGCCCCGGTATCAAATTGGGTACCGGGGCCACCCCACTATGCAGTCCAGATACTTGTTTGGTGGAATTCCGACACGTGGAGGGTTTTTAAATTATATTGTGGCCTCGGTACCAAATTGTGTACCGGGGCCACCACACTACGCAGTCAAGATACTTGTTTGGTGGAATTCAGACCAGTTGAGGGTTTTATTATTATATTGTGTGGACCACTCTATCTATACCACACTACAACTCTATACCACTCTATTTCCTACTTTAATTCTATTTAATTCTATTTCCTACTTTAATTCTATTACTAATTAATTAACATAAAGAGGAACAAAAAAAAACAATTTTACCAAAAGTATAATATGACTTAGACTTACAAACACTACACTTGAAAGATCGTGCCTTTAAATGAAAAAGTAAGTCTTCATTGCACGACTATGTGCAACAGGGACAGTTTTTTTCTTTACAAAGTCAACTAATAACACTTGGACCCTGTCTGTCTTTAACATACTTAATGGGATCTCAATGACGAATTGTCTGTAGCATGTTTGGAGGAGGTATTGTGGCCCCGGTATCAAGTTGGGTACCGGGGCCACCCCACTACGCAGTCCAGATACTTGTTTGGTGGAATTCTGACACGTGGAGGGTGTATTTATTTTATTGTGGCCCCGGTATCAAGTTGGGTACCGGGGCCACCCCACTACGCAGTCCAGATACTTGTTTGGTGGAATTCTGACACGTGGAGGGTGTATTTATTTTATTGTGGCCCCGGTATCAAGTTGGGTACCGGGGCCACCCCACTACGCAGTCCAGATACTTGTTTGGTGGAATTCTGACACGTGGAGGGTGTATTTATTTTATTGTGGCCCCGGTATCAAGTTGGGTACCGGGGCCACCCCACTACGCAGTCCAGATACTTGTTTGGTGGAATTCTGACACGTGGAGGGTGTATTTATTTTATTGTGGCCCCGGTATCAAGTTGGGTACCGGGGCCACCCCACTACGCAGTCCAGATACTTGTTTGGTGGAATTCTGACACGTGGAGGGTGTATTTATTTTATTGTGGCCCCGGTATCAAGTTGGGTACCGGGGCCACCCCACAACGCAGTCCAGATACTTGTTTGGTGGAATTCTGACACGTGGAGGGTGTATTTATTTTATTGTGGCCCCGGTATCAAGTTGGGTACCGGGGCCACCCCACTACGCAGTCCAGATACTTGTTTGGTGGAATTCTGACACGTGGAGGGTGTATTTATTTTATTGTGGCCCCGGTATCAAGTTGGGTACCGGGGCCACCCCACTACGCAGTCCAGATACTTGTTTGGTGGAATTCTGACACGTGGAGGGTTTTTTAATTATATTGTGGCCTCGGTACCAAATTGTGTACCGGGGCCACCACACTACGCAGTCAAGATAGATAGATGCGTATCATAGATAAAGTACATTCAGTGGTGTGGGGCAAATTGAAAAATATTCAAAATGCACTGACATTATCAAAAACAAGAGGTTGTCACACGCTAAAACTCCAACATGTATATGATGGAGAGGATGGAGGAGCAGCCGTATGTGTAGTGTAATGCAGACCTGTTGAAGGTTTTTTATATATTTTATTGTGGTGCCCAGTGCCCACTCCTCTACGCAGTCCAGGTACATTTATTGGTGCGATTCATAAAAGTTCAGGGTTTTTAATATATTGTGGTGACCCACTCCTCTACGCAGTCCAGGTACATTTATTGGTGCGAATCAAACAAGTTGATGGTTTTCTTATTATATATGTTGTGGTGACCCACTCCTCTACGCAGTCCAGGTACATTTATTGGTGCGATTCATAAAAGTTCAGGGTTTTTAAGATATTGTGGTGACCCACTCCTCTACGCAGTCCAGGTACATTTATTGGTGCGATTCATAAAAGTTCAGGGTTTTTAATATATTGTGGTGACCCACTCCTCTACGCAGTCCAGGTACATTTATTGGTGCGATTCATAAAAGTTCAGGGTTTTTAAGATATTGTGGTGACCCACTCCTCTACGCAGTCCAGGTACATTTATTGGTGCGATTCATAAAAGTTCAGGGTTTTTAATATATTGTGGTGACCCACTCCTCTACGCAGTCCAGGTACATTTATTGGTGCGATTCATAAAAGTTCAGGGTTTTTAATATATTGTGGTGACCCACTCCTCTACGCAGTCCAGGTACATTTATTGGTGCGATTCATAAAAGTTCAGGGTTTTTAATATATTGTGGTGACCCACTCCTCTACGCAGTCCAGGTACATTTATTGGTGCGATTCATAAAAGTTCAGGGTTTTTAATATATTGTGGTGACCCACTCCTCTACGCAGTCCAGGTACATTTATTGGTGCGATTCATAAAAGTTCAGGGTTTTTAATATATTGTGGTGACCCACTCCTCTACGCAGTCCAGGTACAATTATTGGTGCGAATCATAAAAGTTCAGGGTTTTTAATATATATTGTGGTGACCCACTCCTCTACGCAGTCCAGAAAGATACCTTGTTGCAACGTTTTGGACTAATAACTATATTGTGAGGTGTTCAGAATACACTGTAAATTAGTGGAAATGCTTGTTATTGAATGTTATTGAGGTTAATAATAGCCTAGGAGTGAAAATAAGCCCAAAAACTTGATTTTTAAACTTTTTATGTTTTTTTCAAAAAAAATCCGAATCCAATACCTTAAATCCGAACCGAGACCTTTCGTCAAGTGTTTTGCGAGACAAATCCGAACCTCAAAAATAACGAAAATCCGGATCCAAAACACAAAACACGAGACCTCAAAAGTCGCCGGTGCACATCCCTAATTTGAAGGGTAGTGTTTACCTTATATATCGCTTGTGCATGTTAAAAATAGAGGTGACTCCACCTTGTCATTCTTTTACTACTACATCTATATTCAAGGACACTCGATTGCACACTTGTATCAAAATCATCTGTTTAAGACTGTGGAGATACATCACTGACAATAAGGACACTAACTTGTTGCCTAGCATATACCTGATCTGCTGGAATAAACATTTTCAGTTTACCAAATACACATAAGTATCATTTAATTGTAAAATACTATTGTATCAAGCACACAATACAAAATACAACACAGAGGTCTGTAGATTGGGACTCATTCTTGTGACAGGCCCAGGATATTATACATACATACAGCATGGGAGTCTATACACCGGGATATACTCTGCTACCAAGCACAATAATATGTACTTACAGCACGGGGGTCTGTAAATTGGGACTTGTTCGCTGTATTCACTTCACAAATATGTTCATAGAGCACTGAGGTTTGTAGTCTGGGACTAATTGTTGTATACTGTTAGAGGAAGTCTGTAACACTGCGGTTGACAATTAATAGAAAACAGTTTGGAACCACAGTGCAGTCTTGGGATTTGTAATATGGGCATGCCAAACCATGCCACTGCGACAACGGCTAAAATGGAGAAAAATACTCGAAAAACCAATTAATCTCAGAGCTCCAGGATGATTTCTTCACCGCCCCTTGTCTCTCAGTCTTCCCCGTCTCCTGCGGAAGTAGATGCTGCAATGCAGACTGATCCCCCATCCCTCCAACAGGTCCTGTTGGCCATCACATCCTCAGAGAAGAGGGTTATGGACAAAATTGATGAGGTCCAGGCCAACCTCTCGTTAATACGTCATGACCTTCAAGGGATGCTGGAAAGAGCGGGAGAGGTGGAACATAGACTCTCTAATCTTGAGGATTCTACTACCCCCCTTCGTGGAGAGAATTCCTGTCACGGGCACTAGGAGTCTTTACCCAGTATCACCCGCTGATGGTCTTATCAGAGCAGTAGAGTTGGTATATGATACTCTGGTGACAGGGTGATAATGGAACTGGAAACAGCAGATGGTTAGAGAATGCTCAGAAAGTCTATGACTAGCAGCACTGGTAAACAATAGGTAACTGAACACGAGGATCCGGATGGACAAGGACATGTGAGGGTAGTCAAGGGTCTGCGCACGGCAAGTTGTACCACTGCTATAGTGAGAAGGAATGTCCAGGAGTAATAAGGAGGTGGAAGTCAGCGGTCTGCGTATAACAAGTTTTACCACTGTCTGAAGTGAAGGAATGGAATCCAGGTGAAGGTAACGGGGAAGTCAGTGGTCTGCGTGTAGCAAGTTGTACCACTGCTTATGTGAGAGGATATATGCAACTGGTGACACAGGGAAACAGGAATCAGTGGTCTGCCTCTAGCAAGTTGTACCACTGAATATATATGTGAGGAAGGACACGAGGAGATAAATGCAATGCAGAGTCTACACAGGTACACTGAACTTGATCCCACGTTGAACTGCACACAATAATAATAATGAATGAACAGCACTGCACAGATAAACAAAGTCACTAGAATAGTCCAGCAAAAGGAAACACAGTCAATAATAGCAATAGTCTCAGAGGATGGAAACTCCGGAGGAGAACAACTCAGTCCAGATGGATATGCAATACACCAGCACAGTCAATGAGAAGTATGCATACCGTGGTTCAGATGAGCAGGCTGTTAGAGATAGCTGCAGGGATACCTGAGCGGCAGGGAACTGACGAGATGAGAAGTCCTTGCAGAATGGAAGCGGCAGGTAGGTGCAGCGCACTGTAGGTAGGCCAGCAAGGACAACAAAATACTCAGGAAGCAGTAGTATATCGAATTGAACAGCAGGAGACCACGGGAGAGCTGAAGCGATGTAGCAGAGCTGGAAGCCGAGGAGCGTAGACTCGATGCTAACAGGCAAGTTGACACAAATGGACACACTGTAGAAGCAGTAGGCAGCGGGTCAGCTGACGACAGGTAGAATGCAGACTGGAGTGCTGAGACGAGCAGGACTCTGTAGACACGCTGAAGTAGCTAACAGGAATCAGCTGGAACAGTAGCGATGTAACACAGGAGAGTTGGAGAGATCTGTAACTTGTTAGACACACGGAGGCAGCGGATAGGAATCAGCTGCTGGAGTCACGATGAAACACAGGAGAGTTTGAAGTAATCTGTAACTGTAGATATACGGAGGCAGCGGATAGGAATCAGCTGCTGGAGTCACGATGAAACACAGGAGAGTTTGCAGTAATCTGTAACTTGTTAGACACACGGAGGCAGCGGATAGGAATCAGCTGCTGGAGTCACGATGAAACACAGGAGAGTTTGAAGTAATCTGTAACTGTAGATTCACGGAGGCAGCGGATAGGAATCAGCTGCTGAAGTCACTAGGAACACGAGGAGTAGAAGTGGTCTGGAAACCACAAATGGCAAACAGGAATCAGCATCAGCTGAACACACGAGGAGGCACTGGAACACCTTCAGAGACTCATGAGGAATGAGACTCCAAGATCAGGCAACATGGTATTGACCACAGGTGCTTAATATAGGGAGTGTTGCCTGATCAGCCAATTAAGTTAAAGGAACAGAACTGAAGGTTAGAAGGGACTGCACATGCGCAGTACCTCATTATAATGGACGGACACGGTTCCTAGCTACCTTAGAAGTAGCACTCACAGTCCGGTGAGTGACAATTCCGATCTGACTGTCCAGGTGGCTAATGCAAAATTAAGATGACAGATATGAAAGGCAGGCTTTGTCGCAACAATCTTTGATTTGTTGGGTTGCCAGGAAGAGTGGAAGGCGTCAAACCTGAATTATTTCTAGAAGACTGGCTCATAAAAGAATTCGACAGAGGAGTTCTCCCTGCACTTCATTGTGAAAAGGGCTCATAGCCAGGTGCCCCAGCTCGTACCTTTATTGCCAAGCTGAAGCACTTCAAAAACAGATATGATCCTTTGGATGACCAGACAGCAAGGTCCCGTACGGTTTGGAAATCAAACAAAAATGGTGTTTCCAGACTTTGCGGTAGAGGTCCAAAAAGCTTGTTCACAGTTCACCTCAATCAAGAAAAAGCTGCAAAAACACCAGCTCTTTATGCTATGCTATTTCCCTCCAGGCTCAGGAACACAGTGGATGGCAAGTTCCATTTTTTACTTCTCTGCGAGAGGCAGAGGATTGGCTTGAAAGATGTTTACCTGCCCGGCAAAAAGATCATTGAATTGTACCTAGTGATGGGCTTGCTTGTATATGGGATATTTCTATATTTTGCTACTGAAGTCAGAGAAAATGTTCTAGCGGAGTTAAGCTTTGTCTATTATTTAGATAGTAGAGGTCTAGGTTTTCTCTTGCTAGGATTTAGGAAATAATCGATAGGAAGTTTTGATTTTTGAGGGATCTAGGTATGCCTTAATTAGAATGGGTATACAGGGTGGGAAAGGAAAAGTTGTCATGTTAGTTGTAGGTCGCTATATCATATGTTCTCATCTACTTAATCAAGTTGAACTGTCTTTTTCTACATACTCTAGGATAATATGTTACTGCTGTACTATACTGGTTGCTGCACAGAGCTGCTTGAAGGCAAATATCCCTTTTCCAGACTTTCCAGTGGTGTGGTCCTGCAATGTGTCTCATCCAGATGATAGACTATTATGGCAACCCTAACTGTGAGTAAACCTGCCCAGCGTGGAGGTCTGCTCGCCCGGAAGGTTAGTGGGTTAAATGATAAAATTAAGCGTTCATTGGTGCTACGTCAGGTCAGAAAATCCAGTCCTGATGTGGCATGTCTCCTGGAAACCCACCTTACTGGTAACAAGGTTCTTTCCCTTAAGAGACCTTGCGTGGGTTGGGCCTATCATGCCACCCATTCTACTTACTCCAGAGGTGTTTCAGTGTTAATTAGAAAACAGCTTAATTTTGTTTTAGACCAGATACAGATTGACCCAGAGGGCAGATATGTTTTTATTAGGTCCTCATTCAATAACACCCCCATTAACTGTTTTGGCTGTCTACATCCCCCCTCCATATAGTAATGACATTATGTGTAAGGGTGCCGCATTTGTTTTCACAGCTACGGACACACCAGTGCTATATCTAGGAGACTTCATTAATGTAGTAGATGTATCCATAGATAGGTGGTGTGAAGACCCTCTGTCACTACCCAATGGGTCCACTGCCTTTGGTAAACTTATTGACGATTTGGGTCTGGTGGATGTTTGGAGATTTAGAAACCCGGAGGTTAAACATTTTTCTTGTCACTCCTACACCCACCACTCCCTATTAAGAATAGATATAGTCTTGGCTTCACACACTCTGGTCCCCTTGGTATCTGGGGTGGACTACCTTCCTAGAGGCATCTCTGACCACTCTTCTATCTAAGCAGTCTTTGATTTTAAGCCTGAACGGGGACTTCAATTCTGGAAACTTAATCTGCATTGTTTGTTTAAACTTGGAGGGAGTACTGGCCTGACATGCCTCTGGGATGAGTAATTTAAAGAGACAATAAGATGGGAGTCAACCCAGCTGTGCTTTGGGACTAGTTCAAGGCCTTTAAGAGGGGTACCTTTATAAGGAATATAGTGAGTATTAAAAAACTTAACAAGCAAAAAGAGGAAGAGCTGGTGCAGAGATTATTATTATTATCCTTTATTTGTTAGGCGCCACAAGAGTTCCGCAGCGTACACAGCAAAAACAGACTAACCAAGGTCAAACATAACACACAGTAAACAAAAAATACCAAAACTTCAGAGACTCCAGGCAGGCTAATGCAGTAAAGACGGAGCAGAAGAACAGGTATGGAGAACAAAGGGAAGAGGGCCCTGCTCAAATGCGCTTACATCCTAAGGGAGGGTAGGACCTCCCTTAGGATGTAAGCTCCTACCTAATGTATAGGACCTCAAGGTCTTTGCAGAGATGCAAAGACCTTGAGGTCCTATACATTAGGTCTCGTGCTGTAGAGGATAGACTGAACTGGCTTCAAACACAGTCTGATTGGACTGAATTTCTATATGACAAGCACAGTCAAAGGCTTCTCTTCTCCAGACATAATCAATATTTCCAAGCCGACTTGGGAGGGATTTACTTGGCGTGTCAAGCAAGAGATGAAATGTCTCATAGGTCAATCCCAGCTATCATAGACAAATATAATATTAAACAATATACAGAGGCCAAAATTGCGGGAGTGTTCTATGAATACTATAGTAATCTATATTCCATGCAAGCTCCATACACGCCAACTCAACTTATAACCTACTTTAACGGTAGGCTATCCCAAGAAGCGGTTGACCTCTTGGACCCCCCCTGTACTGAGGAGGAAATTGCTACAGCCGTCTCTTCATTTTCCAACCATAAAGCACCGGGCATTGATGGTATACCGATAGAAGTATACCAACAGTACAAAGAATTCCTTGTCCCTAGGCTGTTAGACACCTACAATCAATTGCTGGAGTATGGTTCACTTCCCCCTTCTATGTCTGAAGCCATAGTCATCCATATATTGAAACCTGATAAAGAACCTTTGTGTTACGGTATCAACAAGGAGAAACTGGATCCTTGCAGTTCAACTGGGATTGGTGTGACTTCACCTAGGGGTGCGGAGTCTAACAAATGGAAGGTGTTCGCCAGAGATTCCCGCAAGGCAATTTGGACTTTGCGGCTTCCACTTGCAGGTCACGGCCCCCTAGAGAAGTTCCCAATGAACCGTGAGAGAGGGAGCGAAGGATTGACAGGTAGTAGCTCCACAGAGGGATGTAGAAGAGGTAAGAGAACTGGATGTTTGTAGCCGTTACCACTGATGAATGGAGTGTAGCGATATCTGTGGTGTTACCACTAAGGAGTGTAATGTAGTGATGAACTTCAGAGTAACCACTAAGGAGTGGAATGTAGCGATGAACTGTGGTGTTACCACTAAGGAGTGGAATGTAGCGATGAACTTCGGAGTAACCACTAAAGAGTGGAATGTAGCAATGAACTTCAGAGTAACCACTAAGGAGTGGAATGTAGCGATAAACTTCAGAGTAACCACTAACGAGTGGAATGTAGCGATGAACTTCAGAGTAACCACTAAGGAGTGGAATGTAGCTATGATCTGCGGTGTTACCACTAATGAGTGGAATGTAGCAATGATCTGCGGTGTTACCACTAATGAGTGGAATGTAGCGATGATCTGCTGTGTTATCAATAATGAGTGGAATGTAGCGATGATCTGTGGTGTTACCACTAATGAGTGGAAGGTAGTGAAGAACTATAGAGTAACCACTAAGGAGTGGAAATGCTGGCAGCCACACAGAGTGCGCAGAATCACCAGAGCACTGACACACAGGAAGCCAGGAGAAAACAGGAATCAGTAGAGAGCAGTAATGCCGTAGCCCAGGGAGCTGCTTCCAGCACAGAGGATAGAGCAGACTCAAAGAACCAGCGCTGAGAAGAGACACAAGGAGTCTAATATAGGACTGTTAGAATATTCCACCAATAGGATGAGGAAGAAGCTGAGAAGAGGCAGACGATTCTGCACATGCGCAGAAACGTCTGATGGACAGTGTCAGCCGGCAGGGACGCAGCGGCGGTGAGTGCACCCGTTCCTGAAGAGAGGGTGCAGGAGGCTTGCGCCTAAGCTGCTGATGGAGACATCGCAGAGGGAGACGGAGCACTGAGGAGACAGGTGAGTGCGCCGGCTCCAGGGTAGGTGCCGCGGGAGACCGGCACGTAGCACTTTGTATCCGGGTTCATATCACCCTATCTCCCTGATTACCACAGATGCCAAAATTCTGGCTAAAATTCTATCCATACAGCTTAATGGGTTAATTCATGAGATTGTCCACCCAGATCAGGCAGAGTTTATGCCTGGCAAATCTACGCTTACTAATGTTAGACAGATTCAGAGGATCCGGTCGACTGGGGAGAGGGCAGTGGTCGAGGCCTTGGATGCGGCTAAGGCCTTTGACTCGGTTGAGCGGGACTATCTCTGGCATGTGCTGGAGCAGTTTGGCTTAGAACCCAGGTTTATTAGTCTTGTTAGGCTACTATATTCTGCACAGCGGCAACAATGAGTGTTAATGGAATTACGACAGCCCTGTTTGGTCTGGGTCAGGGATCTCGACAAGGCTGCACTGTATCCCCTGCCCTGTGTGCTTTAGCGATTGAGCCCCTGGCCTGTTTAATCCGCTCCCATGAGCACATTAGAGGCATAAAGATGGGAGGAATCACTGACAGCATAGCACTTTACACGGATGACATGTTGGTCTTCCTTGAGGAACCTGATAGGTCTTTATCTCACCTTTTAGAGGTGGTTGAGGACTTTGGTTTATATGCAGGACAAGATCAACTGGGACAAATCTGTTGTTTTTCCGATGGGGTGGCAACCTTCGCCAGTTGCTGTGTACTGTCAATCACTTCTGTGGACCGACAGGTTTAAATATTTAGGTATCTGGATTACAGCCTATGCATTAAAAGTTATTTCTCTAAATATTGACCCAATAACAGAATATTTAAAGACTAAAAGCCATACATGTCATAAGCTTCCTCTCAAGGTCAATTTTAGGATCAACCTAATACAAATGGTGATCCAACCGAAAAACTTATACCCCCTCCAGCACTTCCCATTGTATCTACCATTGAAGGTTTTCCAAAACATTAATAAAAATCTAATTTCCCTGATCTGGAGTGGTAAGAGAGCTAGGGTGTGCTTTAACACATTATGTAGAACCAAAAATTCAGGAGGATTGAACCTGCCCAATCTTAGAATTTATTATCTTGCTTCTCAGCTTTAACATTTGGTCCCCTGGTTAGGTGATTTGCAGAACACCACTTTCGGACACTTCTTGGGTGAGCTAACTAAGCCAGACCTAGCAAGGTGGCTCCTATAATAAGACAGGCATCAATTATTTGGCAAATATCACATGTTCTTATGGGAGGTTAAGGGTCAGACCCGGACACTCCCTTATGGTTCACAACTGGTTTCAGGAAACTGGTTGGGTTGGAGGGTTCAATGCTGTGGAAGGATGTGGGAATTCACACAATTGGTCAAATATATATAGACAATCAATTAACTACATATGAACAATTGAGAGCGACCTTCCCATTACCCAACAATCAGTTCTTCCGGTATCTGCAGCTGAGACATTCCCTGAATGCCCAGCTTCTTGAGGGTTTGCTTCATATGTCAGCTTCTACGATTAAAAATATATTACGACCTATAGGGTCATATAAGACTATTTCGCTGCTCAATGCCATACTATTGCCTCAGGTGTCCACGAGAGGATTAGATCTCCTCAGAATAAAATGGGAAGGCTATGTAGGGGTTCTTTATAATGAGGAGTGGAATATGGTGGTGGGAAATACTAGACATGCCACATCTTGTCTTAAGTTTCAGCAGATCCATTTTTACATGGTACACAGGTTTACTTAACACCAGCCAAGACCCAAGCAATGGGACTGTGCGCTTCTTCAGAGTGTCCCTGGTGCGGTATCACTGAGAGCACTTTTTGGCATATTTTATGGTCATGCCCAGTTGTCCAGTCCTTCTGAAGCCAAATATGGGACTTCATTTCCTCCACACTACCTATGACCCCTTTGTTATGCCCTAAAATATGTCTGTTTGGCACTACACTAAAAGAAAATTTAAATAACCCACTCTTCAAATATATATTTTTTTTAAGGTTAATATAGCAAGGGGATGGAAGGCTACTGGACCACCTAGTGTATCTCACTGGATCAATCTAGTTAATGAGGTATGGAGGCATGAACAGCTCATGTATGATAGTTGAAAAGCCATGCATAAATACCATAAGATATATCACCACTAGTATGAATCAAGTTATGTTATCCACCCTCATCAGGATGATATGATGGAATTGGGGAATCACCAGGCAGACGTTTAGCTCTCAGCCCTATGCAGCTTTAATAAATTTAGGCTGTAGTGCAATAAAAATACAATGATGGTATTATCGGCCTAAAAGTTCACAAGATACTACTGTATAATGTTTATAGCGACATAGGCAGGGATAGATGTTTATTTAATTTGAATGTTAGATATGTTATTTGTATGTTCTAGCTAAACAATCTCAATAAAAATACTTTATTCAAAAAATGGACACTATTTAATACAGACCTTACTGTATTTTAATTATGACAACACATTTCAGGAGCGCAAAACTGTTGTTTCTTAAGTTCTG
The DNA here is from genome assembly GCF_038048845.1 of Mixophyes fleayi. Taxonomy (NCBI): domain Eukaryota; kingdom Metazoa; phylum Chordata; class Amphibia; order Anura; family Limnodynastidae; genus Mixophyes; species Mixophyes fleayi. The sequence continues at coordinate 39,184,329 of NC_134403.1, read as the reverse complement.
TTCTACAGCTACTGAAATTCATGTTGTTGCAGTTACTTTAAATAAAATGCTGTTTTTCCTGTAAAAGGTGGACTATTTCTGATGACATCCATATATTATTCATGCTGACCATTACATTTGCAGTCTGTAATAAAGCTCAAGAGGAACAGATTGAAAAAATATCTGCGTCTCGCTCTATATAAACAAAAGTTTTTGAACATTTGTACCTTTAAAAGGAATTTAATCTAATATCTGAGTTGTGCCATTTAAAATAAACAGGGCACCCTTAGGGACAGTAGTAGTGTTTTTTTGGTTGATCATGGCTTTGATATAGGGTGGAGTTATTCTTCAAATATAATGAAAAGTGTTGTGGTACATCATATGAAGAACCTCAGATCACAAGCGTAAATAAAATGTGTTTTTTAAAGCATTGTTGCCATTGGTTAAGAATTATTTGTAATTTGTTTGATTGACCTTCACTACAGTAGTGTGTAATCATCTAATGTTATTTTCGGCTTAAAGCTTACAAACTTTATTTAAATGTTAGAATTAAAGTTGTTTCTTTACAATAAAAAAAAAAAAAAGAAAAGATTTAGCAAACTCACACAGAAACAGGAGGGGAAGCAGGTACAGTTTAACAAGCCAAGCTCTTCAGCAAGGAGTGCCACTTTTGTGGCTGAAGTGCTTGATTTGTTTGGGCTCCCACAAGACAAGCTAACAATGACCTTAAGGCAGCTAAACCGACAGTGCTGTCAATGAACTCTACAGTGGCAAGATGTTGTTGTTGTCATCATCCTCCCCCTCATCAGTGTGTACATCATCTTCACACAATATAAATAAATAGCCAATAAAATCCACCATTACAGAAGTCTCTGTACTTTGATGTATTTGCCGGTAAAGGCCTTCTTCGTGGAAATTGTAGTTCATTTTGATGAACATCATATGTTCCACATTAAAAGGCTATAGCCTCTTACGCAGATCGCTGACAAGGTTCCCGCCTAGCTAGCTATGCTGAAAACTCTTTATGAGTACACACTGGAGGGTATTGCAAAGCGAGTTTGTACATCGGTCTCCAAATTGCCTTTATCCCAGTATGTAAAGGGACTGTCTGTCATGACTGTTTGTATGCTGGCATTAAAATAATCCTCCACCATTCTTTGGATGTAAATAGTAGGATCAGGTGGAGTTTCGGCAGAAGTGTCACACATTTTGGCCAATTTTTTTTTAGACCAGACCAGATGTAAAAATGTTGTGCTGACTCATCTGCATCACCAATGGGTCTCATGGAAAAGCTAAGTTTTGCAAAGCACATGGCAGTTTATAGTACTTTTAATAAACATTGCCACGCAGCGGTAGCTGAAAGGAAAAGTGGTGCAAGATGGAATTGTCCTTGGAAACTCCCACCCACCCTTATAATGGATCTTAAAAAGGACATGCACAGTTTAATAAACCAAACACTTCAGCAACAAGGAGTGTTAGTTTTGTGGCTAACAATGGGCTTAAGGCAGCTAAGTTAACAGTGCTATCAATGATCTCTAAGACTGCAGTGAGCTGCCTGGTTGCTCTGTCGATTAGTAACGGCACAAACACACGGCAGTTCATAGCACATCTAGGAATCATTGCCACACAGCAGTGGCGAGAAGAAAACTGATGCAAGATGGAATTGTTCTTCAGACCTCCCACCCACCTTTATGTTGGATTGACAGCAACATAACATGGGCAGCAAAGTAGACAAGGTTTTAAAGTCGACAATATACTGACATCGACAGTATTATTAGGACATCAATTGAAATGTAGACAGTATTTTTTATGTTGACAATTCAAATGTAGACAGTATTGTCCCTGACTCTAACCCTGTCCCAATCCCTAGACCTGTCCTTATCCCTATCCATACACATGTGCCTAACCCTAGACCTGTCCCTTTCCCTGTCCCTACACCTGTGCCTATCCCTAGACCTGTCTTTAACCATATCCCTAGCCCTTAAATAATACTGTCCACATTTCAATAGTCTACCTAATCATATTGTCCACAATGTGAATTGGCATCCTAATAATACTGTTGAGACCTGAATTGTCGACTGTTACTCAAGCTGATAGCCCAAGGTCAAAATGTCAAACAGTGCAAGATGGAATTGTCCTTGAAAAATATGTTAAAAAGGTTTAACAAACTCACACAGAAACAGGAGGGGTAGCAGGTACAGTTTAACAAACCAATGAACTCGAAGACTGCAGCGAGTTAGCTGGTTACTAATTGACAGAGCAATGGCGCAACACACGGCAGTTCATAGCACATCTAGGAAACATTGTCACACAGCAGTGGCAGAAAAGTGGTGCAAGATGGAATTGTCCTTGGGCTGTCCCACCCACCCTTATGTTGGATCTTAAAAAAGACATGCACACTTTAACAAACCAAGCATTTCAGCGACAAAGAGTGCCACTTTTGTGGCTAAAGTGCTGGGTTTGTTTGGGTCCCCACAAAGCAGGTTAATAATGGGCTTAAGGCAGCTAAGCTAACAGGGCTGTCAATGAACTCTAAGACTTCAGCGAGCTGCTTGGTTGCTGCACCAGCAGAAGCAGTTCTTGCCAGCGATAAAATGAAGGCCATTGTCATGCCTTCGCATAATACCAAAAAATCCACCAATTATGTGTGGAATTATTTTTATCCAAATCCAGAAAACAGTTGTCTAGCCATTTGTAGCGTGTGTAAAGCCACAGTCAGTAGATGTAGGGACTTAAACCATCTTATTTTATGCCATGTGACGCGATTTCAGGGCCAGCTCTTAAGAAAATCAGAAACTTATGCTAAAAATAACAACAAGCAGTCCAACATCAGCTAGCTCCCTTCTCTCAGCTAGATCCCAGAACCTGCAATCTACACCACCAACCTCTTCATCAAGGCCGGAGTGGCCATCTGGCACTTCTGGCCAATGGCTAAATGGGCTGATCCAGCTGTCCGCATGCCCGTCTGAGCAGCAGCACCTCCCTGCGCGCTGATAGGCGGACAGAGATTCAGTGACATGCGGCCAATGCAAGTAATCACATTGGACGTGCACCACGTAACACTGCTGCTCGGGAGGACATGCGGACGGCTAGATTGTGAAGTGAAGCAGTCTGCAAAAACAGGGTGGCCCCTAGCCATAAAATTTTAGTAAAATTTACTACTTACTGCAATAAGATAAAACTCTTGTGGGAACCTATTCTATTATCACACATTGTGACATAATTAGCCCCATTCATGACTTCTTGTCATTTTCACCAACACCTGTCTCAGCAACTGGAGAATGGTGCTTCAAGAAACACTATAAGCGTAAGCATCTCATAGAAAAGGACACTTGTCTAGTTCATTTACTGGCACAAGAATCACATTGCTTGCCTGCATTTTCCTCAAATAACAGTCTACATATTCTTCTTCAACTGAGATGTAATTGTTGAGACAAAGCAAGAAACATACAAGGACATTATGTCTTCGCTATACAGAGAATGGTGACTGAGGAGAGATAAGCAGGAGTCATCTGTCTAAACAGAAAAACCACACTTCAACATGTAATATTCATGTACCAAATTCAGAATAAACAAGAAACACCATCTTTCTCTGTCACTTGTTACCATAATAGGAACAAGGACAGATAGAATGACGTTAGATTAGAAGACAACTTGACTCAAGGGGTAGGAGTGCACCCACTGAGATTTTCGGTGCCAACCAGTGGGGAATGTCATACCGTCACTTCCTTCATTGTAAAACTATCACATTCCTTTCACTTACATTTTACATACCTAAATTTGCATACTGCTGCTTCTAAATTTCCACATCGACCACTGGTGTCAACAATAACATTTCATGTGGCTTTGTTGCCTAACTCATAAGATTTAACCAGCCCTAATCTAGAATGTCTGCTAACTATGAATGTTTATTGAGGTAATTGTTAGGCCTATAGATTGAAGATATTTACAAAAAGGTATTTAAAAAAAACAAATAGAGATTTGTAGGTCATAATTGACAAGGAAGCAGTCCTGGAAATATGTAAACTGAAAACAAAACTGTAGTGCATAACATTTCCTATCTCACTGTGATCCCTTCTCAAATTTTTCACATTAAAATTTTATTTTCAAACTCCAAACCACCCATCGCACACTGAAACACACACATACATTACCCAGCAACCAGACCTATTTCTTCCGCCTCAGTGCTGGCCGCTCTATGCATGCTCTGAGTGGTGACGTCACCACCGCCAGCAGTTAGATTATATCTGCTACCTATATAAGGAAGGCTCTGTCACCCAGAGTATTACGTCTAATCAGCATTTTTGCACTATTCCCAGTGTTCTGGTATATGGTTGTTCTATTCCGGATTTCTGACCAGGCTTTCCCTGACTTCTCTGATGGACTCTGTTTTGGCTCTGAACATACTCCCGACATTTGACCTCTTGGTATTCTTTGACCAATCTTCTGGATTTCCCATTTGCAGTGCGCATCCTGATTGGCTTGAACTCGGACTGTTTAACCATCCTCACGCACTTATGACATTGCTGGAAGATGTCCCTTGAGGCAAAATCCAAACCTCCTTGTGGGGGCCCCTGGCAAAGACCAGGGGCACGTTAAACTCTGTGCCTCCAAGTTCAGTAGTGTCAATCCCAGCAAGTAGGCACCATCCACTATATAGCCTGTGACACCTTTATTATATCACTCCCTTGGTTCTAAGCATTTAAGGCCAAAAAGGAATTGTAAAAAGTGGGATCCTGCTGAATTAAGCAAAATGTGGGAATCCCACAGTAATACTCAGGAGTGGAAGTGGGGTAGAATTTTAACATAATTTAACGTGTCAAAACCACTTTGTCTTTCATTTTTATTTCCAGAAGAAAATTTTCCCTGGAATTGTAAATAAATCTTGCTTGGATTACAAATGAAGAATAATTCCTAAGAATTGCCATTAAATAGTTTTTCCTGTGGATTGTATGAAGATGATCCCATTGGATTGCAATGGATTTACTTAACAATTGTGTGTGTGTGTGTGTTATTTGGCTTTTTCACTATTATGCTACAATTATACTTGGTTTTGGTGATAAGAAAGGTGTATCCTACACTGTAGGTTTTCTTGTTAGTAGCTAAAACTGTCTGGTCTGGGGCTGGCTTTTAACATGGGACTTACATATAGCAATGGGATTACATGTTCGCTTTCCCCCTGTTTAGTGGGAACCAGCCTAGGCTATCTAGTACTGGGGCTGGTTGATGCATTTCTGGGGATTGACCATTTTTATAGATTTTATGAACGGAACTTCTCCCACTCATTTTGATGGTCTAGTCGTTTACTCTGGATGCTTTATAAATATTTAAATGGAGAGTGCAGCATTTGTCAGGAACATACAATATTTATATACCTGAAAGAATACTTACAGTGGAGACTATTACTTTATAGGCAAAAGCAAGATTCTGCATCCCATCATTTGAAAATACAAGAAGAGAAAAAGGTCAGAGAGGGATGGTACAATAAAGGAAAGTTTTTAATGTATTACACACAAACTGAGTTACGCTTCTATGGCTATTGAAAGGTAAATATACAGGTAATTAACAAAAAAAAGCATCTGGGTAAGTACACCAAGCATGTTGAAAGCAACGGTACCCAAAAGGTGTGGGTGTTGTGTTATTTAAACCACTAAAACCCCAGCATGGTCTTGGTGATGTATGAAAACGCTGGATTGTCCTGATTGCCTATAGTGACTTGAAAGGGGATATACATTCTGGTGACGGTGAATCTGTTGACACCAAAATGGTGACAGTGTAAATGTCGACAGATTTAATGGTGACATTGTGACTGTTGACAGTAGTAATGTCGACAGTCACAAACACAAACATTAACCCCCACCCCCCAAATACAATACAGCCTGCCAACACAATATGGTAAAATAATACACAACAATATAAATAAAAATATCTAAAAAGCATGCTCCTTACACAGATTAACCCTAGTGCTGCCAACCTAGCACTAGCGAAATTTGGAGTCCACCTCATTTTACTAGAACTAACTCTAGGCACTGCCAGCTGGGGCTGGTGGCACTATAGCAGGGAAGCCCACAGTGTGGGTCCCTCTGCCATAATGACAACCAGCCACAGGCTGGTCAGCACAGGGCTGGATTCCCTAGGGAGATGGGGCATGCCAAAAAATTGCAACAATGGTCAGTGTCTTTCAGTCAGGTGCCACTGTACTCCTAGCATACAGTACTGCTTGCTAAGGCACAGCAGTCAGCATTGCTAAAACTGATATTTATGTGGTTAAGCCTTTGCTCCCTCTGGCTCAAGCACACTGGGGCCAGATGCAAGACCAGGCCTTGGGCTGGATGGACCACCCTATTGAGGATGGCAACCAGTATTGTGTCAAACATTGCTAGTGTGTGCATATAATGTGACGCGTACTGGTCCTTCATCTCCCAAAGGGTTTTATGGATACCATTCATGAGGTCAGTGACTTTGCCAGATCCAGCAGGGGAAGATAAGGTTGGCATCTAAAGTGGTTCATCCTCAGCTTCTTCTTTCTCCACAGCGAGTAGTTGCTTTGCATCCCATGGCTAATAAACATATATACAGTATATCTCTGCACTCATGTAAATACTTGTCCAAAGTCCCCTTGCTTTGGTGCTCCTCTGTGTCTCTAGCTCCCTCAGGCAGCTCTAACAAAAGTTTTTAGAAAGAGGGCACTTACCAGACTTTCATTAGTTAAGAACTCTTTACTCTTATTTTTTATCTTCTAACAGATGTTCCAGTCCATAACACAGACCTTTTCTCAAGACCACAAAAAAGTGAACAAAGCAGTCACCAGCCTTACCCACCCATATAAGTGTGCTACATGAAAAAACAGTCAGTATTTAACTTATGTGCACAACAGAAAACTAATTTTCACCCCTTGCATTATAACATGGTTTTGTCCAGGAGACTTAAATAAGAAACGTCTTAATTTAAGTTCCTTAATGAATGAGGCCCTAAGTTTCTAATTTAAGCAATGGTAAAGTATCCACAAAAAAACCATTGTTTTCATGTCATGCTACAATGAAATTACACTTAATAATTCTTACATCTATTAACCATTTCCTTGCTAATCAAACATATGATATGCTAGATGTTAACAAAGACATGTGTGTAGTATTAGTAAATCATTTTAACCCTTGCCATTCATAATATGTAAATACTAATCTTTATTTTTAACAGTGTCCTTTTCCTATCAATTCCAGATGTAACTAGGAAAGCTTCACTCTGTATAAATACATGAATATATATAAATAAATATATAAGAAATATATACACATACCATATAATTTGTCAAACTAGAATACTGCTTAGCCGCCATAAAGCAATTATCATAACCACAAATAAATAATTTCATGTCTTTTAAATATTACTTCTTGCGGATTTACACTTTCCATTCATTCTCAAGGTTTTGTTTATAGTATTTTTCTCTTTTTCTTTTTGTATTTTAATTTTTACTTTTTTTTCTGGTATTGCCCTGTACTTTTTTCTTATGATCAAGCTGGGCAATTTTAATATAAAAATAATTATTTATTTTACCACAACATACCTATCAATTTTTTTACATTTTGATGAAAACCAATCACAACCAGATTAGTTAACTCCACATTAATCCTCACATAATTTAACTGAATTTTTAAATGTTTGTGCCAGTTTCCTTATGATCTCCATTTATCCTATGCCTCAATATAACAATTATATTATGTAAAAGTTAATACTCTCACCCTTAAAATAGAATTTCCCTGTGTTCACCAATATTCTTCTCTCAGATGTGGCTGCACCTGTACTACCCGCAATGCACCAAAACCAGATGACCTCTTCCTCTTTATCAGACGAGAAATGGGGAACTATTTTTTCCTTGATGAATGTTCTTGAGAGCCACTTTTATAGGTGCAATTTGAAGCGGAATTCACTTTTTGTGTTTCTCTGCTGTGTAGGGGAACCTCTTACTTTCTCTTCTCGGTCCCTTTAAGGAGCGAGGTTTTAGGGTAATCTTTCCACTTCTCCAAAAAGCCCTGTTACTGTACCCACCTCTGCACCTCCTGGCAAAAGCTGAAAATATATTTGGAACACTGGTCCTAATTATCACCTCCAACATAGTGACTGGACCGGTGGTAATCATTAATACGATTACCACTATTTCAACAACCACTTCACCTGCAAAACAAGCACGAAAGTTTTAAAAAGCGATGGTAATATTTATAGGCTTACCTTTAAAGAGACTCTGATCACCACTGATGGACCCGAATGCCGACCGCAAGTGATCTCGGTTGAAAAGGTGTCCGACACTACTGTTGTCATCGCAATTTGTATTCATCTGAATTTAAAGTGGCAATGTCGGGTTAAGTGTTTAAACACTTAACCTGCGGGGGCCCGACATTGCCACTTTAAATTCAGATGAATACAAATTGCGATGACAACAGTAGTGTCGGACACCTTTTCAACCGAGATCACTTGCGGTCAGCATTCGGGTCCATCGGTGATGTTCAGTCTCTTTAAAAGGAAGTCTATAAATATTACCATCGTTTTTTAAAACTTTCCTGCTTTTTTCGTAGGTTAAGTGGGTGTCGGATTTTTTCGAAACCGAAAAACCGTACCCCACCCGACTGGACACCACAATGTTATTGATCAAAAGTTCTACAAAGACATGGTTTCAATCCTTCTGAAGAAGTCGTTACTTGTGCCAAAACACACAAGTATTAATAGGGATACTCAGTGTTTCATCATTGCCAAACTGAAAAATAAGGACTTTTCAGTTTGATCCGTTCATGGACATTGGCATTAAGAGATTCTTGCAGGACTGTGTGCATATGCAGTGTACCGGCTAGTGCGGAACATATCAGTGATTAAGGATGATTGGAAACTGTAAGAGGACACACTACTAACTGGAAGTATCTCTTGCTAAACTGTATCTTGCATTCTTCAAAACTCACATGGACTGTCTAATACGGACAGACAATTTATATGAAAGTGTTTGCATGATTGTGGATTTACTTTTGGATCCTCATAATGACTGACAACCATATATATTTATCAGTACTGCTAGTTTGTTCTGTTTATGTTTGGATTGAGAGCAGAATGGATTGGACACTAAATTACTGAACCACACTAACCAATGAATGCAATACTGTTTTATACTCCGACACGTTTTAGAAGGGCTGTCTTCTGAGTCCAAGATTTATATATTGCCATTTCAATTGCTCTTTTATGGTGTATGTTTTATATATGGAGATCAAATAATAAATGTCTATATTTTATAGAAATTTACAGACAGGTTTTTTTTAAATAATGTTTAGGAAAAGGAGACAGCATGAAAAATAGGTATACTACAAAGTCCAGAAATATTACAAACAGCAAACATATTCTCTTTTGTTTTCAGAAGCATTCTGCACACATTTCACGAAATGTTAATCCCATTTATCCACACACCAGATGACCCCCTCCCTTTTGTCAATGCCAATAGTTATAAATCAATATCAGAACACAAAGAGCAATTAGAGATTGTTTGAATTTTATTACAAAATGTGACATGCAGCGCGCTCAAAGAATAATGAATCTATATAGGGGAAAATATGAACGATTAATTTGACATGAACTACATCTTTGATTGAAAAAAGCTCCACTTGACAACTTTTTAATCACAATACTGCAGAAAATTGCCAGCTAATCAAAAACTATCTGCTCCCTAAATCTTCATCATCAACCTTGATTTAAATTGCACCAGCAGATTCTGTAGCGCTTTACAATTGGGATACCTAGTCATATCCCAAAAGAAGGTACTCAGTGACGATCAGGACACCGACACAATGTTAGATAGAGACACTGTTCTCAATCACTCGGGATTCAAGAAGGTATAAGGCAAAAACATGTTCGTGTTCCGTTCAGTAATGGACTTGGAAATTTCATCCAACTTGTTCTGGAAATCCTTTATAAACTTCTGTGGGACCTCCTCTGTAAAACGCACATCAGGGTAATCCCCTAAACGTCTCTGGAGAGCAATAAGGAATCTGATTAATGAAAGCTTTTTTAGCCAAAATTTAGCCATGATTTCTTTATGTATTGACTGGGTCCATTCATCAATACATTACAGAGCAGAGCTACATGTACATGAATGGACAGCTTTATATATCATGATCTGCGCAAGAATTCTCTCTTACATATTCCCCAGACTAGAAACACAAAAGGAGCAGATCTGCTTATTGCTTTTATGTCCGTACAGGATTCTAGTACTCACCCGGTCTCTTGGCTCATTACTAAGCAGCCACACTGTGGTCATTCCAGTAGTGGTAGTGTTTACTTCTGGCAATGCATCCAGGATACTCTGGGGTGTGCTGACCCCTTTAGCTGTGGGAGGGGGGGTTTTCATGGATGTGGGACCATTGGGCATCCAGGCATAGAAGTCAAACTGCAATAGAAACATTGATCATCTGAAACATGTTTATATGCATGAATAATTTATCCACAATGCATAATTATCTTCTCAATATTTTCCTAATTATATATAGGATATTTACACATTGCCATAATACATTATAAAGGAAGATCTAGCTCTTGAGTGTAAATGTAATATTTTGTATGTCTGAAACTAAATATATTTTCCACATGGACCAGTAAATATTGTCACATGAAACACATGTGGTTTCTTTGCAGAATACCAAATGTAGGCTTACAACATGTGTGTATCAGTTGTTAGGTAAATGTCTCATCTGTCAATCATGCATAAAGCAAATGGAAAGAGGGTGGGAAAAATTTGACAAGAGTTTGTGCAACACATACTGTAGTTATTGTGTTACAAATCGTTTTTCAATGACTCGTATAGATGGTCTTAGTCATAATGCTTGATGTACAGCCTTAAATCCTCCAAATCAAGGATAAAATCAGATTTTATATTTACATTAAATTCTTTTCTTAGTCCATGGGGGACATTGGACCATGGGGTATAGAACCTCCTTCAGAACATGAACACTTGAAATAATTCTATCAATTAAATGCTCCTCACTCTTATACCTCCCCATCTTGCAGGGAAATCAGTTATTATACTAACCAAGTCCCACAGGACAGAACCAAAAAGAAACAATAAAGAGAGATAGAGAGAAATTACTTCATCCCTGAAAAAGGAACATTTAACTTTGGTAAACTTCTTCCCAGGATATCTAGAGCTTAATTGGGTGGGCACTCAGTATTCATCATGGACTAAGAGAAAAGAATTTAGCGCAAGTTTAAAATCTAGTTCTCTCTATCAGCCACTGGGGGACACTGGACAATTGTGATGTATCAAAGCTACTCCCTTTGGGTGGGTACGCTCACAAACTAGTAGTGCGCCGCACCCTATACCTAAATCTAACGACCTTAGAATTGTAAAGGTATGTATAGAGCCCCATGTGGCAGCCAACCAAACTGCCCGGCCGAAGCCCCATGATGAGCCATCCACAAGGTGCTCACCTATTACACCAATAAAGCCAGCTGTGCCAATCTCTGCCATGACTGGCTTCACCAGTCTGGTGCCACAACTGCACCTCGACTCCTTACTATCATACCCTTTAAGGTTGCAGGAAGCATCACCATTAGAGGGAGCCAGTAATAATTCTAGAAGCCTATCGCAATAGAGAATTTGTATATCCCTGATGTTGAGAGCCAATAGAAACACCCTATTAATCTGAGTATTTCCACCTAAACATAAGTGCTGAGTGTCCAGAGGATTATCCTGCTGAATGAATCTGTCTGATACCTTAACAGAAACAGCTTTTGGAAAGATAACACCTCCCACTGTCTTATACTAACACTGGAAGAAAATCACTGGGAACTGACAAAGTGATTTCTGAACCCTGTGCCTTTACCGCTACACAAAAAGGCCTGAAACCAATCGTCCTTCGCTCTTGGCAGTTGTACCAGTAGTAACCCTTTCACTGTTCATCTGGCTAATAATCTTATCCAAGTCAACCCCAAATAGACATCACCGTAAAATACAAGGAATCCGGACTCCTTTTGACTCTGCATCTGGCTCCCAAGCATTGATAAAATTGTCTTGGCAAGCTGAGACCATCAAGACGAAATTCTGGCCCCCGGTTTTACCAGCATCCAGAGCTGTGTCCCCAGATATACTTATTCTTCCCAGATGTGTACCGCCAAGATCACCATTACAGACCAAAGCCACCCAGACAGCAATCCTGCAAAGAGTTGCTCTGACCACTTTTCTGTGGTCCAGTTGACCCAGTTTTTTGGTGCATTATTACGCTAGGCTTGTGTGGGTGTTGGTGTGTATGCGCTACTGGCACGGGTTACTCCACCTAGCAAAACTAGAAAAAGAAATTTTAGTGCCAAAATGGGCCAGAGAATTCAAATAGGCGGCATCCAAAGATGGCTGACTATTCTGTATGCAGAACCCACTGAGGAAGCCACTATATGTGGTGAAACCCATTTGGTACATACCTACACTACAAGAACAGTTCACCATTTAGTTTCTCTTTTAAAGCTTTCATTTATAATCTATTTATTCTCACTTTTATTTCTATTTTTATTACTTTAGCATTTATTATTATTTTTCTATTTTTAGGTTTATAGATTGTTATTTATTTGCATTTCTATATTGTTTTCTTCCTGTACTCATCCCCACTCATCTCCTTCAATTACTCTGTATCTATGTTAATAATTCTCCATATTACCTCACTTCTACCTACATTCATAACCCTGTCCAATCTGTACTACTACCTACAATCTTATACCTACAGTACATTCTAATCTCTACTCCACTTACACTATAATTTTGTTTCTATCCACATCCCTATCTCTACTTGCATTACTATGTCAATTTCTATCTGTATTACACAGATTCCTCCTTTTCTTCCTTCTATAACCCCTAAACTTCGCCTCCAGCCATATTTCCCTGCACCACACTCTTTTCCCTACCTACATTACTCTTTCTTACACCACAATTCTGCACTATATCCCTCTCTACCGACAAAACTACTCCCAATTCTATCCATTACTACACCACATTCTCCTTTCATCTCAATCTTCATTTCTATTACCTCTTACTTCCACCTCCAACAGATCCTGGACCACCATACCCGGTATGTCCATTTAAAGCAATTTTCCATACTTTATTTCATGTACACCATCTCTAACCCCCATTTCATTTTACTCCTACTTCCAAAATTATTTCACCCTCTAACCCATTCTCAATTTCTCTTACCTGCATCAAGACATCTTGATTCTTCATCAAGAACTACCACCGCAGCTCAACATTTCAAACATCCTTCGGATACACAGAACCAAATCACAAAGACCACACCGACAAAAGCCGAGAAACCACATGACGACAACCCATTATGGCCCGTACTCCACGGCTACCGAAAGTATGAGAAATAGTTTTTTCTACTTTTTTTTAGTCTAGTTGACCCTATCTGAGGCTAAAATGGGTCTCAGTAAAGCACCAGCCACTAGCTTACTAGTTTTAAGAATGGTCTCAAACATTCTTAAGGGCTGTGGTATTCATGGATAAGAATAGACGTGACATTAGACAGTCACGCTATAAAGGCGACCCCCTAGGTGGAATTTCCCTTGTAACCTACTCTGGTAAGGGATAAAGTGTCTAAAATATGCATATAACCTAAACCTATGTAGTGTTTGGGTCCGCAACTCGCACAGCAATTTTTTTTAATTGCGGAGAACAAGTATTGTTTTAACCATGCATATCGCCCAAACCGGCTTGCCTTTTGGAATTGCTAAGAGAAGCATTGGGTAATTGGCTGAAGATTCAGTGAAATCGAGGGAAGGACAGGTCCCTTCTCCTACAACCAGTGGAAGTGAAGCGAGCTACTAGGTAAATGCTGAATTAGACTGCGCTAGTGCCTTAGCCCAAGCCGAAGGTGATCCTAGCCAGCGCTTACGACATGTGGCCTCCTGCCAAAGGCATCCATGTCTGACTGTCCACTTGGTGATATCCTGATATTTTACATAACTATGACAAGTCACAGATGAAGCCCCGCCATCCTAGACCACCCTTTATTTGGCCTGACAAGCAAGGAAGATAAACCACGGCAAATACAGAGTGCACAATATAGAAAGGGAGAACTAGGTATCAACAGACAGCAATAAACTCATCAGTAAATTGTGCAAAAATATACTTCACAATCCCCAATACAATCCCACTCCAGCTAGAAGTAACTATCTTCTGCTGGGGAAACAGAGGAGAGTTGAACTGCAGTGTCTGATCTAGACTGATATTCAGTATATACTTGAAAGCAGTCAGGGGAGAGCAAATTATGCTACCTGTACCTTCCCCCCCAGAACCCAGTATGCATAGACCTCTTTTTATCCAGCCTAACAAGATAAAGAGCAGGAAAAAAGTACAGAGTACACAATATGGAAAAGTGAACCAGGTATCAAGAGATACAAATTCAATTCATCAGATATAGAACAATCCCCAATTCAATCCCGCCCCAGGTAGAGGTGAATACCGGAGGTTTGCGAGACAGAGGAGAGTTGCCCTGCTGGCACAGTGTCTGATCTACATTATATTAATATTTATTATACACCTGGGACATACATCATTAAGATAAGCTAAAGTAATAAAATGGAGGTTTTTGTTACGGATGGAAGAGTAAAAGTCCTAGGAGTTCAGAGATCTGGAGGTAAATATATCAAGGTCCGATTTTTTCAGCGTATTAAAATCACGGCAAATCGCTGATGATAAACTTCCCCCCTATTTTAGTGCAAAAGTTTCTAAAATATATCAAGCTGTGATTTTTACCCCGATTTTCAAAATCGCTGGTCATCTCTGGTGATTTGCTGCGATGTCAATTACTCCTGTGGTTAGCAAACTCTCCTGTGTTGTCCCTATCTAGCTGTGAGATTAGTAAACCCATCACCGTTACATTGCCTTGTCTATAGAGCCGGAGGTCCGAACAGCTGTCAAAACTGATAAAAATAAAAGGTTTAAAAAAAAACAACAAACACATGGAGTCCCCCTCTAGTAACCCTAGTGCTGCCAGCCTACTACTGGTTACATGAAAATCGTGGAAAAATTTTGTGTGGGGTCCCCCTGATTTCACATAACCAGCACTAGGCAAACCAGCCGGGTTGGTGGCACTATAACATGGGGACACGCGGCAGGGGTTCCCTAGGGAGTGGGGTACGCTGAAAAAAATGAGCTGGCCCTCCCTCTAGAGACAACCAGCACAATGTTGAAAGCACTAGGGCTCTTCCTACACCCCTGGGCGGTGGGCGTAGGGTACTAAATGGCGATAAAAGTGTAAAACAATAACTGAACGCAATTTTGTTTTGTGGAACTACAAATCCCAGCAAGTCAGGGTGCCCTAAACAGTGTGGGCATGCCGATACTTGTATAACTACAAGCACCAACATACCCATGGCAGCCAGGGTATGTTGGCACTTGGAGAACAACAAGTGCCAACATGCCCTGACACCTGAGCTGGCTGGGACCTGTAGTTCCACAAAAGAAAATGTTAAATAACCCTCATTAAAACCACATACATTAAAAATAATAAAACCCCAAGAAAGACACTAAACACCCTCATTTATACCACATATTTTTATTAAAAATAATAAATGCCCAGAATACTCACCACTGATGTTTTAATCTGTTGTCAGCAGCTTTTAATCCGAAAATAGAAATCTACAATGAACTATAGAAGAGAAGACTCTTCTATATGAACTCTTAAATGAACTCTACAAATCTGTGTCGGGGGGAAGCCACATAGATTTTTAAATTGCAGACTGTCACCAGATGGGTTAAATGATACAATTGAATTCAATGATCGGTATTTGTAGGTAGAATATATAGATACACTGTTTGACGTCTTTTTGTAGGGTTTTTTGTGAAAATAAATCCTAGTTTTACATCTATTCAGTACATTTCTCTATGAATAGAGTTCACCCATTGATGTAGGTTATTAGTCAGTTTTAGTTTATTTGTTGTAATTTGAAAAAAAAATATTGAGCTCTTTGAGGGGTTCTGGTTATATATTAACATTAATATTTTTCTTTTTGTAGTCAAACATGAATATATCAGTGGATGTCTGTGCTTTTATGCATTATACATATGTATGGACATGTGTATGTATTTAATTGAACTATAGAGCTATATATTTACTCAATTAGTTATCTCATATATGTGAGAAGTCAGATCTTGCTAAATCCCCCTTTTTTCTGTATGTTGAAAGTTTGTCGGCATGTTAAATTTAATTTTATCATTAAAAGTTATGGATTTTATTGTTTTAAAATGTCTAAGAATGTGTATTTGTAAAATATTACAAGAGTTATTTCTCTGGATGTTGGTCAAGTGTCCTCAGAAGTCTCATTTAACATTCATTGATTCACCAATCACAAGATGTGCTCAAGCTTTATATAGTTGGATACTATAGAGATGACTGCATTGCTTTGAGAAAGTCTGTTGTGATCAGATGAAATGTGTCAGAGAGACCTCTATCCTTTATAGAAGATCCGACAGACCATACTTCCGTTATTTACAGTGTTTACTTGCAACAATAGGTACTTGTCGTTCAGGAACTATTAAGCTACTCAGTGCATTGAATGGTCTTTTCTAGCTGACCATTTTTTTTTGATAGTTAGTAGAATAAATGTTGACTAATTGTTATACACAACGAAATATATAAAGATTTTCAGAAGATGAGGACCAGATTTCTGGTGGCACAACACAACAGACAATACTATGAGAACAGCATTGATTGTGATCTTGGGAGTTCAAGTTCCATCTAGGTTGATTTTAGCGGGGTTCTATTTTTTTGTGATTAAGATAAATGTTGGGTAATTTTTTATATAACTATAAAGCAATTGTTACTAGTAAAGATACATTTAATAGCTTGATATGCAAGTGATAATGTTTGACATTTATCTTTACAAGTTTATATAAACTTCAAACCTGTTTTCCATGGTCATATCTTTTCGGAGATTTTAATTAACTTTTAATTATAATGTTATACAGATTTAATATAAAACAAGAAAGGGTTTATAGAATTCAGGTAAAAAATGCTCATATTGTTATTATGGTATATTGTTTTTTTGCCAACATGATGCAAATAGGTTTTAATTAGGGATGTTCACTGACCCCCGTGTTCTGGTTTTGGCAAAATCGTCCTCATGTGTTTTGGGGGGTTTTTTGGATCTGTATTTATTAAAAAAAAATTGCTAAAATCACATAATTTTGCTCTATTTTTGTTCCTATTATTAATCTCATAACACTAATTTCAAGTAATTTGCAGTCACTTTTGACCCACCTCACAGGTCACAATATTATTTTCATACACTTTCAAACAAAGACTGTAGATTTAGAAGACCAAGCCTGCCAGCCCTAGTATTTGTATTTCAGCAATGGCAATTAACAATGGAGCTCTCTTGAATGTCACTGTAGACTAAGAACACTGCTACCCCCTCCTCTTTCTATTCTACATATGACGCTGCCCAACTGCTCTACAGACTGTGCTACCCCTTCTGTGTCCCTCTGTGAAATGGCGCTAGATCACCATGGAGGGCGGGTACTTATAGAATCCAAAACTTCTGAGATCTGACAACGTTTTGACTCGTTTTCAATTCCGAGTGCGCACGAAAGTGGCTCGGAATTGAAAACGAAAGTGGCTTAATGCAATGTGTTGCTGTATTTCACCTTTGAAGAAATTAATGCGCAGGTGATGAAATGCATCAGGATAAATCTCCATGCTGTTCCACTAAATTGGAAGTTAAATCTATTTTCAGTCATTTCAATGACTGATTGGGACCCATTAGTGATCTTGGAGATTACAAAATCAAATGAGTTCTTAAGCTTCATCATTTTTCAAAGCTATTGGAACAGCGTAATTACAGCTTACACTTGTTTGTTTTTATTATGTTTAGCTCACATTCAGATATTTTTTTATATGTGTGTTATATGTGCATTTTTAAGATACTTTTTTTCTATCTATTTAGATGTGATACTGTTTATATTATAAAGAAATTCTATTTAATATACCTTTGCAGCATCATGTGTGGCATGGTTATATTTTGACCTGTTGCAGCGCTGTAATAATTTTTTTCTTTGTTTATAATTTGCCTTGCTTAGGTGGGGCCTAACACACCCCATATTACAGCTGTGCTACTGATCAAATGTAATAATTGATATTTTATCACTATACTCATATATATATATTTTCATTTTATCATCCAATTACACCTATGGTGCGCCAGTTAAATCTTTTTCTTTGCTGTAAATTATACCGCTTGTACCTGCACCTCCCCCCAGGACTTGGTAGTTATAGTCCTCTCTTTTTCCAATCTGAAAAGAAAAAGCGCAGCAGAAAGGCAGATACAAAGTACACAATATTGAAACGTGAACAAGGTATCAGTAAACAATAAAACTCACCAGAATTTGAGCACAAATTTATCACATAATTCCAATGCAATCCCACTCTAGCTAGCAGTATTTACCTGCTGCTATAGAGACAGAGCAGAGTATAGCTAATGGCACAATGATCTTCACTACATAGCGGAAATCAGTCAAGGAGGGGAGTGCAATGATGCTGCTTGGGCCTGCACCCCCCCTTAGGACTTAATAGTCATAGACCTCTCTTTATCCAACATTATAAGAAAAAGAGTAGGTAAAGAGGCAGCAGAGTTGCTGGCGAAGTGACTGGTTTAGACTGGTCTTCAGAACACAGCTGAAATCAGTCAGGGAGGAGGCGAATAATATAGTACAGGGGTCTACACCTCCCCCCAGGACCCAGCACATCAGCAGCCAGCATCCTAGAGGACACACCCTTGTGCTACGGCTGTGCCTAGTGAAGGCCTGCCTTTGATGAGGCGGCCCCACCAGATCCTGCTTCCCAAGTGGAGCCCTGGCTCTACAGTGCGGTTGCCTGGCAGGCTCCAGGCCCCACCATAAGCTGACCACATTTTTAACATCCCCTTCCGGTTCCAGGAAGGAGAACTTACCTTGCCGCTCTCCCGGTGTGGTCTGGTTCCCAGCAAGACTGCCTGCTCTAGGTTTCCAAAAATTCAAATAAAAGAAACAGGCAGCCCAGAAAAGAAGACCCTGTAATGAGGGCACTCTAAAAAGCTGATTTCCCTGCAGGATGGGGAGGTATAAGAGGGAGGAGAATTTAATTGTTAGAATTATTTAGAGTGCCCATGTCCTAAAGGAGGCTCTATACCCCATGGTCCAGTGTCTCCCAGTGGATGACAAAGAAAATAGGAAAGACTCACTCTGCATAGTAGGTTTATAACCTTGTATGTTGTGATGCTCTGTGTCACTCACCTGACCACTGTTGACAGCTGCGTGTTGAGCAGAACAAGTAAAGATAACCATGGTCAGGAACTTGATCAGAGAAGACTTGGTCTCCAAAGACGATGGCATTCCTATCAGAGGGAATAGTCCATTAATAAACTAGATAACACTCTACAGGATGATCTAAAATGTGATTTAAAGCAACAAGGAATCTTGGAAAATTCAAATGTATGTAACATAATTACCATATACAGAGAATTTTAATATCAGCATGCAATCTTAGTGCTGCTAGAGTCAAGCTATATGTTATTCAATTTGTCTCCGAGCTTTTTAAAGGCCAGGAAAGCATTGCCTTGAAAACTCTATATCTAAAGTCAGCCACACACAAGCTGATCCCCTTGGTCTGAATGCCAGTATCAATGTCCAAAGTGACTGTACATTAGGGATGAGCGCGCTCGGATTTCTGAAATCCGAGCCCACCCGAACGTTGCGGATCCGAGTCGGATCCGAGACAGATCCGGGTATTGGCGCCAAATTCAAAAGTTAAACTGAGGCTCTGACTCATAATCCCGTTGTCGGATCTCGCGATACTCGGATCCTATAAATTCCCCGCTAGTCGCCGCCATCTTCACTCGGGCATTGATCAGGGTAGAGGGAGGGTGTGTTAGGTGGTCCTCTGTGCTGTTTAGTTCTGTGCTGTTTAGTTCTGTGCTGTTTAGTTCTGTGCTGTTTAGTTCTGTGCTGTTTAGTTCTGTGCTGTTTAGTTCTGTGCTGTTTAGTGCTGTGCTGTGCTGTGTTCTGCAGTATCAGTCCAGTGGTGCTGTGTGCTGTGCTCTGTCCTTCTGAGGTCAGTGGTGCTGCTGGGTCCTGTGCTGTGTCCTGTTCAGTCCAGTGGTGCTGTGTCCTGTGCTCTGTGCTTCTAAGGGCATAGTTATTTCCCCATTATTCCCAAGTTTGTAAAAAATAAAAAAAAAAAGTAAAAAAAAATAAAAAATTAAAAAAAAAAAAAAATATATAATAATTATAACCAAATTTGCAAAACCAATCCAGCATTATAAGTCCATTGGTACTGCAATATTACCAAGTTCACACATTCTGCAGTATCTTGTGCTACATATAATGGAGACCAAAAATTTGGAGGATAAAGTATGGAAAGATCAAGACCCACTTCCTCCTAATGCTGAAGCTGCTGCCACTAGTCATGACATAGACGATGAAATGCCATCAACGTCGTCTTCCAAGCCCGATGCCCAATCTCGTAGTACCGGGCATGTAAAATCCAAAAAGCCCAAGTTAAGAAAAAGTAGCAAAAAGAGAAACTTAAAATCATCTGAGGAGAAACGTAAAGTTGCCAATATGCCATTTACGACACGGAGTGGCAAGGAACGGCTTAGGCCCTGGCCCGTGTTCATGACTAGTGGTTCAGCTTCACCCACGGATCTTAGCCCTCCTCCTCCTCCCCCCCCCTACAAAAAATTGAAGAGAGTTATGCTGTCAGCAACAAAACAGCAAACAACTCTGCCTTCTAAAGAGAAATTATCACAAATCCCCAAGGCGAGTCCAAGGGTGTTGGTGGTTGTCAAGCCTGACCTTCCCATCACTGTACGGGAAGAGGTGGCTCGGGAGGAGGCTATTGATGATGTAGCTGGCGCTGTGGAGGAACTTGATGATGAGGATGGTGATGTGGTTATTGTAAATGAGGCACCAGGGGGGGAAACAGCTGATGTCCATGGGATGAAAAAGCCCATCGTCATGCCTGGTCAGAAGACCAAAAAATGCACCTCTTCGGTCTGGAGTTATTTTTATCCAAATCCAGACAACCAATGTATGGCAATATATAGCTTATGTAAAGCTCAAATAAGCAGGGGTAAGGATCTTGCCCACCTAGGAACATCCTCCCTTATACGTCACCTGAATAACCTTCATAGTTCAGTGGTTAGTTCAGGAACTGGGGCTAGGACCCTCATCGGTACAGGGACACCTAAATCCCGTGGTCCAGTTGGATACACACCAGCAACACCCTCCTCGTCAACTTCCTCCACAATCTCCATCAGATTCAGTCCTGCAGCCCAAGTCAGCAGCCAGACTGAGTCCTCCTCAATACGGGATTCATCCGAGGAATCCTGCAGCGGTACGCCTACTACTGCCACTGCTGCTGTTGCTGCTGTTAGTCGGTCATCTTCCCAGAGGGGAAGTCGTAAGACCGCTAAGTCTTTCACCAAACAATTGACCGTCCAACAGTCGTTTGCCATGACCACCAAATACGATAGTAGTCACCCTATTGCAAAGC
Source organism: Mixophyes fleayi (assembly GCF_038048845.1). Lineage (NCBI taxonomy): Eukaryota > Metazoa > Chordata > Amphibia > Anura > Limnodynastidae > Mixophyes > Mixophyes fleayi. Next base: position 39,162,808 of record NC_134403.1, on the reverse strand, counting down.
GTATAACTGCGGCTGTAACTGCAATGTTGGTGTTAGACGTGCGCCCGGTGTCCGCCATCAGTGGAGTGGGATTTAGAGGGTTGATGGAGGTATTGTGTCCCCGGTACCAAATCCCCTCGAGATTCCACTTCACTAGGCAGGCGATACCAAAAATGTACAGAGAAGTACGATCAAGTGTCCTCAGTGCTCTTAAAAATGCGGTTGTACCCACTGTCCACTTAACCACGGACATGTGGACAAGTGGTTCTGGGCAAACGAAGGACTATATGACTGTGACAGCCCACTGGGTAGATGCATCCCCTTCCGCAGCAACAGCAACAGCTGCATCAGTAGCAGCATCTACAAAATGGCTGCTCATGCAAAGGCAGGCAACATTGTGCATTACAGGCTTTAATAAGAGGCACAACGCTGACAACATATTAGAGAAAATGAGGGAAATTATCTCCCAGTGGCTTACCCCACTTAGACTCTCATGGGGATTTGTGGTGTCAGACAATGCCAGTAACATTGTGCGGGCATTAAATATGGGCAATTTCCAGCACGTCCCATGTTTTGCCCACACCATTAATTTGGTGGTGCAGCATTACCTCAAGAGTGACAGGGGTGTGCAGGAGATGCTTGCGGTGGCCCGCAAAATTGCTGGACACTTTCGGCATTCAGCCAGTGCCTACCGCAGACTAGAGGCACATCAGAAAAGCTTGAACCTGCCCTGCCATCACCTCAAACAAGAGGTTGTGACGCGCTGGAACTCCACCCTCTATATGCTGCAGAGGATGGAGGAGCAGCAAAAGGCCATTCAGGCCTACACAGCCACCTACGACATAGGCAAAGGAGTGGGGATGCGCCTGAGTCAAGCGCAGTGGAGACTGATTTCCGTGTTGTGCAAGGTTCTGCAGCCATTTGAACTTGCCACACGAGAAGTCAGTTCCGACACTGCCAGCTTGAGTCAGGTCATTCCCCTGATCAGGCTGTTGCAGAAGCAGCTGGAGAAAGTGAGGGAGGAGCTGGTAAGCCATTGCGATTACAGCAAGCATGTAGCTCTTGTGGATGTAGCCCTTCGTACGCTTTGCCAGGATCCGAGGGTGGTCACTCTTTTAAAGTCAGAGGAATACATTCTGGCCACCGTGCTCGATCCTCGGTTTAAAGCGTATGTTGTGTCTCTGTTTCCGGCGGACACAAATCTACAGCGGTGCAAAGACCTGCTGGTCAGGAGATTGTCCTCTGAAGAGGACCGTGACATGCCAACAGCTCCACCCTCATTTTCTTCCACATCTATGGCTGCGAGGAAAAAGCTCAGTTTTCCCAAAAGAGGCACTGGCGGGGATGCTGATAACATCTGGTCCGGACTGAAGGACCTGCCAACCATTGCAGACATGTCTACTCTCGCTGCATTGGATGCTGTCACAATAGAAAAAATTGTGGATGATTACTTTGCTGACACCATCCAAGTAGACATGTCAGACAGTCCATATTGTTACTGGCAGGAAAAAAAGGCAGTTTGGAAGCCCCTGTACAAACTGGCTCTATTTTACCTGAGTTGTCCCCCCTCCAGTGTGTACTCGGAAAGAGTTTTTAGTGCAGCGGGGAACCTGGTCAGTGAGCGGCGAAGGAGGTTGCTTCCTCACAACGTTGAAAAAATGATGTTTATAAAAATGAATAATCAATTCCTCAATGAAGTACAGCACTGCCCTCCAGATACTACAGAGGGACCTGTGGTTGTGGAGTCCAGCGGGGACGAATTGATAATGTGTGATGAGGAGGAAGTACACACTGTAGGGGGAGAGGAATCAGAGGTTGAGGACGAGGACGACATCTTGCCTCAGTAGAGCCTGTTTAGTCTGTACAGGGAGAGATGAATAGCTTTTTTGGTGTGGGGGCCCAAACAAACCAATCATTTCAGTCAAAGTTGTTTGGTAGGCCCTGTCGCTGAAATGATTGGTTTGTTAAAGTGTGCATGTCCTATTTCAACAGCAGACCTCTCAACTGCAGCTCATCCCTCCTCTGCGGGGATAATGTCTCCTGTGCTCTGACACGTCACTCTGTGTACTCTCAGCCTCAGGATCTGACACTACAGCTACCATGCCTCTTGTAGCAGCCCTCACTCCAGGGCCTCTTCCATGTGCAGTGTCCCCCTCTCTCTTGGGTTCACTATAGTGGCATGGAGTTCTCCCCCTCATCCAGGGCACACATTCCTTGCCCTGGCTCAGTCACCACGCTCAGACTTCCAGGCAATGCTGGGGGAGCCTGGGAGCTTCCACCCCAGGTCCCCAGCTACAACTCTCCTCTCCTGTGTCTTCTCTCTCTTTCTGACACTTTAAAGATCGTGCCTTTAAATGAAAAAGTCAGTCTTGATTGCACGACTATGTGCAAGTGCAACAGGGACATTTTTTTGGGTTTACAAAGTCAAACAATAACACTACGACCCTGTCTGTCTGGGGTCTGTCAATGACGAATTGTCTGGAGCATGTTTTGAGGAGGTATTGTGGCCCCGGTATCAAATTGGGTACCGGGGCCACCCCACTATGCAGTCCAGATACTTGTTTGGTGGAATTCCGACACGTGGAGGGTTTTTTAATTATATTGTGGCCTCGGTACCAAATTGTGTACCGGGGCCACCACACTACGCAGTCAAGATACTTGTTTGGTGGAATTCAGACCAGTTGAGGGTTTTATTATTATATTGTGTGGACCACTCTATCTATACCACACTACAACTCTATACCACTCTATTTCCTACTTTAATTCTATTTAATTCTATTTCCTACTTTAATTCTATTACTAATTAATTACCATAAAGAGGAACAAAAAAAACCAATTTTACCAAAAGTATAATATGACTTAGACTTACAAACACTACACTTGAAAGATCGTGCCTTTAAATGAAAAAGTAAGTCTTCATTGCACGACTATGTGCAACAGGGACAGTTTTTTTCTTTACAAAGTCAACTAATAACACTTGGACCCTGTCTGTCTTTAACATACTTAATGGGATCTCAATGACGAATTGTCTGTAGCATGTTTGGAGGAGGTATTGTGGCCCCGGTATCAAGTTGGGTACCGGGGCCACCCCACTACGCAGTCAAGATAGATAGATGCGTATCATAGATAAAGTACATTCAGTGGTGTGGGGCAAATTGAAAAATATTCAAAATGCACTGACATTATCAAAAACAAGAGGTTGTCACACGCTAAAACTCCAACATGTATATGATGGAGAGGATGGAGGAGCAGCCGTATGTGTAATGTAATGCAGACCTGTTGAAGGTTTTTTATATATTTTATTGTGGTGCCCAGTGCCCACTCCTCTACGCAGTCCAGGTACATTTATTGGTGCGAATCAAACAAGTTGATGGTTTTCTTATTATATATATTGTGGTGACCCACTCCTCTACGCAGTCCAGGTACATTTATTGGTGCGATTCATAAAAGTTCAGGGTTTTTAAGATATTGTGGTGACCCACTCCTCTACGCAGTCCAGGTACATTTATTGGTGCGATTCATAAAAGTTCAGGGTTTTTAATATATTGTGGTGACCCACTCCTCTACGCAGTCCAGGTACATTTATTGGTGCGATTCATAAAAGTTCAGGGTTTTTAATATATTGTGGTGACCCACTCCTCTACGCAGTCCAGGTACAATTATTGGTGCGAATCATAAAAGTTCAGGGTTTTTAATATATATTGTGGTGACCCACTCCTCTACGCAGTCCAGAAAGATACCTTGTTGCAACGTTTTGGACTAATAACTATATTGTGAGGTGTTCAGATTCAGAATACACTGTAAATTAGTGGAAATGCTTGTTATTGAATGTTATTGAGGTTAATAATAGCCTAGGAGTGAAAATAAGCCCAAAAACTTGATTTTTAAACTTATGTTTTTTTCAAAAAAAATCCGAATCCAATACCTTAAATCCGAACCGAGACCTTTCGTCAAGTGTTTTGCGAGACAAATCCGAACCTCAAAAATAACGAAAATCCGGATCCAAAACACAAAACACGAGACCTCAAAAGTCGCCGGTGCACATCCCTACTGTACATGTAGGTAATTGCAAAACTTTGACCTGTTAGTACAGCCAAGAGATGATCATATACAAGCTGATACTCACCTTCAAACCAGTTTAACTCAATATGTTCTTTCACAAATACTATTTAGATATTCTCTCAATAACTGTGTGCTCCCTCAGTAGTAGAAATGTACTAAATATCGCATTTGAAATTATATTTTATGATTATATAATAAAAGCTAAATTTGAATTTATAATTTGTGCAGGTCGGTCTTTTACTCTGTTGACTAGAACCATAATTTAAATGCTGAGATGTTAATATCCCAAGAGTGCCCCATTCAAATAGTTGATCTTCCTTTTTCCATTACCATACTAGACAAATTGAGTATGAGGCCAGCATACGTTTTGGAGAAGGGGATGAGGATGGAAAGAAATCAAACAGTCAGACTGACCAGTGTGCTTTGCAACTCAGTTTAACTAAATACAGTACAAAGTTCTTAATTCTTACCTGAAGATTTATATGACAAGAAACCTTCTTCAAAGATCTCTGCTACCCAAGCCTGAAGTTCAGGGTCTGCACTGACCACTGCATCACTCTCATAGTAGTAATGAATTATGTTGGACACAAAGCTGAGTGGAGAAATAAAAAAAATATTGAGGTACAAAGAATTGAATTTCAAGTATGGAGAGTATACATGGGCTAGAAAGGGGTCTGGGATTATAGATGTCTGGAACCCCCCTTATAAGACATGTTTGAGAAATTGCTGTGTGTTGGTTGCTTTATAGCGTTTTTATGCTGTATGAAAACTTATGTATAAACCAGTTTGAGGATTTTTAAAGATGGAAATGAGGTCATCTCCCTCTGGTTGGGTAGTTGGGACAGGCCAATATTCTGCATATCTACTTGCATCTCTACCTCTCCACAGCCAGCCAGATCTTCATCCCATCATCCCTGTACAGGTAATTAGGAATGGACTCCATTCCTCTTGTCTGGATGTCTTCAGGGAGACAGAGGCTGCTGTAAGTGACCCCATCCATTGCTCTTTTCAGCAGTATTGCAATACCGCCATTTCCAGTCACCACAGCCTGGAGAAAAGTGGACTAAGTGTTAGATATGTTTTCTGCAATTTTGCATTTTGTAATTTCCTGACAATCATTTATACACCGCTGTACTGTAAATGCTGAAATTACAGGATCAAGTCAAAACAAAGCACTAAACAGATTATAGCTGGCATTGGGATGAAGACTGTGTGTTACCTTTGCATAGTAAGGGTCTCACCTGATCAAAGAGGCCTCCGGGACCAATGAGCTGAGTTCTGGCAAGGACGTTGATTTCCAGGGTGAAGCGAAGATGTGGAGTAATAAGCTGGGGGGAGAAAGAAATACTGCTTATAGACACATCTATTCTAGGCCATAATGAGGACCTGATGAGATTTATTTTACATGCAGAAAATATAAAGCCCTTAAAATCTGCTTCAATTAGTAATTTGTGACTTAGAATCAGCAGCTCAAAAATGATAGCCTACTAAGAAAGTGAAAACAAGTCAGTAAAAGTCCTGCATTAGTGGTGTTTACAATTCTGGCATATATTGGAATGGCTGATGTCAAAATATTTAATCAAGTCTTAGACAAATGGTCATGGTAGTTTGTGAGAGGCATGATCATAGCACCATTTCATTTTGTCCCATCAGAAAGCACAATGACTACACCCTTACTTAAGATTAGGACAATGTCATCTGATGCTTTGTAGGGCATAAAACTGTCTTATTGAACATTTCAACAAATCAAACCAAAGTCTACAATATTAAAATATAAATACAGATTTTATGCTGTCAGGCAGTGGATGATATTTGTATGTTGCTCTTCCAGATTAAACAATCCAATTCGCCATATGAACGACAACATGGAAAATTTAAAGTCCTTGGAAACAAGATTAGTAATATTTAGAAATGCTAAATGATGACATATGCCTTGGTAACTAAATAGTTAGCATCCACATATGTTCCCAACATTAAGCCACAATGAAGGTCTTCATGTAGTTGGCCCCATAGCTCATTTATTGAAACACTGCAGTGAGCCAAACTCTCTGCAGGACAATGGTTTAAACAGGTTTCACCTTGTGCACTGGATGGCCCATTGGAAGTTGCCTGGTGGTTGCAATGTTAAAGACCTCAGCAAAGAGATGAGTGCGGAGAAGGTGAGTGTCCACTTCATGCACTTGGAAGTCAGAATTGCGCACCCAGATCTTGGCTAGTAACCAGTCAGATTCAGAGTCATTGGGTAGATAAATTGGATTGTTCTCTCCTGGGGTTTGCATCAACTGTAAGAGAAAGCACATCTAGATCCACATATCCTTTATCATCTACGTATCCTATACCATGTGGTTTAGAAGCGATCAGTGCATCTTCACTGCATGTGCAGCTATGCTAAAATTTGTGAAAAAGCCCTTTGTACTGCAGAGAAATTTGCATGTGTTTAACCATAAAGCAGCTGAATATATTAAAATGTTAGGAAATCTTAGTTGTGAAAAAGAACGTGTATCCAAGTAATACTTCAACTGATGTTTCTTAGGATATTTCTAAATGAGTCCATTACCAGTTGGTCAACAGGAGGGGAAACCACAAATTAATTTTTGCTCAAGTAAACATTGTTACAATTTTAGAGCAGGGTCTTCTGATTTGGGTTAGGAGAATGAGCCAGGAGGCGCACAATCTGTTTGTTTACCAACTGGGGTCTGAATCTGTTTTTTGATATCTATCTGCTGTAAAGAATTTATTTTTAGCTCCTTCATACCTTTCACAGATCATTTTCCCATGTTCAAGGACATACAGGTGCCAAGACTGTTACTGGGAACAAAAGGTATGCAGTGTACCACATTGTATACAGTTATCAGCATGATGATATACTAAAACATCACTATGCTTTAAAGACGACATATAATGTGCAGAACTCATTTGAAGCAACTGGTACCCTGAAGTTTGTGGCCATACCAGCAAACATGTTCCAATTACTGGATTACTGATCTACAGGACTGGGGAAAACTGGAGCCATAAAAGTTTATGTTGTCTAGTGTCCTGTATCTAGATTATTATATTGGACACCATACTAGATATTTCAAAGAACAGAATTCTGAATAATTTTTCATTCAATTTGTTTTTACCAGTTACAGTAAATAGACATTACAAAATTGAAACTTGCCTGGGTGGCTATAGGGACAAGTTGATCTTGATGATTTTTCCATAGTAAACACATAGGGGCAGCAATGTATTGTTGTTTTCCATTAATGGAGTTGTTGGCTGGGATCCCATGAAGAAATTTGTAATCTGCCAGAAAGATGTTGCCATTCTGCAAGACATATCAGGCAGTTTACTGAAAGATATATGGGTCATAAAGCATAAGTTTGAATTAACTATGCACTAAAGGAATAAATGGGAGAGTCAACAAGTTTCAAAGTCATTTGCATTCAATAACCACCACTGGTCATCACTTGCCATACAAAACCCACCTCTAGTTCTTTGTGAAGGTTGGTGGACGTCCCCAGAGATGCAGCCACCATAACATCACTAACTGGAAAGTTTGCAGGGATTTTGAAGCATTTTTTGATTAGCATAGGGTTTATTCCATTCAGAAATTGGCTACCAAAGAAGTAATCCTCTTTCCATATCTCAGCCACCACATCTAGGGAAAGACACGATGTCTAGAAGCATTATACTGTGTGAAAGGTGGAGCTACCTGGATTTTTACTGTGCACAATACAGATCATTTCACAAGATTGCACAACAACATGGGGATAAGATTCTAATGTTATGAGATGAGAAACTTCTAATAATGACTCAAAAGTAATCGCACAAACCTTCATTAACAAGTCAGTTGTTCCTAGTCTCAGTAGTGTATGATTACCATATCAAACTAAACAAACATTATATTTTCTACAGATAATTTTATATTAGTCATTACAGGAAAGTAGTTTGGAGTTTAGACCTTTGTAGGCTGACATGTAAGGAAATCTCTTTTCATGCAGAATTAGGTGAGTGTTACCAGAACAGATAAATTGCATAGTTCAAAGAGTAACAAAGCTCATTTTGCATGAGATGTTTTTGTGGTAAAATTCTGCTTTATAGAAGTAGTTCTGGAAAGAAAAAAAAAAAACATACCTGAATGATCTGACTGTCTGAGGCAAAACACCAATTTAATATCTTCAAGATTAGACCATGAATCCTGATTGTCTGTGAATCCTTTCAACTTAATTTCAAGTCCTCTGTGAGAGTAAGTAGGATAAAGGTGTCAAACAACCATATGCACAGTACTGACAATTGCCTGGACTAAGTCTATTACTCCAACATCTAATAGCTAAGTTGAAAGAGAAATAACCACATCAATGCTCAGGATGGAAACTAGTATGTTCAAATAAGAAGATAGAGATCACTGCTGTGGTTTTATTTTGTGGGGGTCAAGAAGTTAATTAATTTCAAGTCTTCCTTTCCTGAATAAAATATTAGGATAACTTGGCTGACTGACCAATAGGTACTTCATCTTCTACAGGTTCATCATCATGATCATCATTTATTTGCAAAGCACCACAAAACTCTGCAGCACCGGACTGTCAGTTACAAATCTTTCAAAATACAATTGCACATATATCTAGAGGTAAAGGGTAATGCTGACAAATTAGGAGCTAGAAGGACTCAGATTGGACCCAGAACTGTAGCTGGTTGAAAAATATAGTAGTATCAGTTGGGGGTAGGATAGGCTATAATTAAGAGGGGGGTTTTGAGAGATCACGTTAAATATAGAAAGTTGGGGGTGGAGTTCTGTCAGGTAGGATAGGGATCTTAATAAGTGAGGAGCAGCATGGCAGAGGTCTTGGAGGTGGTAGTTAGAGGTGGTTTCCAGAGAGGAGAAGAGGCATAGGTCAGATGCAGGTCAAAGAGGCAGAGGTGTAGTATATCTCATGATGATGTCAGTGGTATATGAGGGGAGGAGTTGGTGGCATTTAAAGGATGAATGGGAGTAGTTTAAATTGAATTCTGGAGGAATGGGAAGCCAGTATATGGTTTAGCAGAGTGTTGCAGCAGATGTAGAGTGACAGTAGAGAAAGATCAGTTTCGTCTCAGCGTTTAGGATGGTTTGTAGAGGTAAAAGACGAATAGAAGTGGTTGTAGTAGTCAAGGTGGGAGATAATGAGATATTGGATATGGGTTTGGGATCGTCCTGAATGAGCGAGGAATATTCTGTCTCTGTTTAGAAGGTAGGAAGTGAACCAGGAGATAACAGTGCTGTGAAGGCCAAGGTAGTGAAGGGTTTCAAGGAGATGAGGACAGAGGTCAAGTATTGGGGGCAAGGTGTGGAGGAGTTGGGTGGAAATGGGATTGAAAGGACAGGTTGAGAGGGAAGAGGAATCAAGGAATATTAAGAGATTTTCTTCAGTAATAAGCGAGAAAGAACTGAGGGTGAGTAGCTGAATGGAAGAGAAGTTGGGTATAGGGTGATAAATCTGATGAGATGATTTTGTTACAGATGGTGTTGATTTGTTGTGAGTAGCAAAATCATGAGCAGTAAGGGAAGAAGTAGAGAATGGTGAAGTGGGCAGAGAAGCAAGTTGATGGCAGCAAACAGATGGTGGTGTTGGATTAACTTGGTGGATATTAAGGATCTAAAGTAAAGTAAGAGACTGTGGTATACTAAGCAGACAGGAAACATTTGTAATGCAGGAAGTCTGCATTAGAGTGAGTTTTTCTCCAATCACTCTTGGTTGTACTAGAGCACTCGGTTTGGAGTGCCAGAGTTAGAGTTTGGATTTGCAACTGTGAATGTTGTGTAGTAGAATGGCACTGCAGCATTAGGGCAGAACAGGTTAGATATAGGATAGAGGAATAGTTCAAGTGAGGCTGAGAAGAGAATCAGGTCAATGCCATTTAGATTTTGCACTGTGCGCATGGATTGCAGGAGGCAAGGTGAGGTAAAAGGAAATGAGGTGGTGATCAGAAAGCAGGAAGGCAAATTTTGAGAAGCTGGAGATGGGAGAACAACAGGTCTAGTAAGTGTACATCATGATGGATGGGAGATGATATCCATTGGGAGAGGTACCAGGATGAACTAATCGAGAGGAGTTTAGAGGTGGCAGTGCCAGTAAAGTTGTTCATATGGATGTTGAAATAGAATAAGAACGGGTAGGTCAGAACAAAGGATGTAAGAAAGCCGGGTGGAAATGTTGTCAAGGAATTCAGAATGAGAACCTGAGGGTGATAGATAACAGCAGCATAGAGGTGGAGTGGGGTGAAGAGGTCACAAGAAACAAAAATAAAAGAGCATGCATTGTTATTGTTTGCAAACAGTTCAGTAGGGAGTGTCCAGGCAGTGCATATGGTAGATGCATGAGGATAACGGAACAGGAGAGTGTTAGATGTCCTCCTTGAGCAGTATTTCCAGGTAGAAGGTTGTTCCCCTCATTACCCCATAATTATATATATATATATATATATATACACACACACACACACACACACACACATACAAGCGCACACATATACGTACACACACACTACTGAGAATCTAAAAGAAGGAGATATAGGGGTAAATGTATCAACCTGCTGCGAAGACACCGAACTCGTGGGAGTTCAAGAAACCGGAGGTTGATACATTTACCCCATACTATTTATAAGGGGCAATCCTAACATAAGCGATACAGATCAATAGACATTTAGGTCTATAAATAATTCCAGATTATGGGCCTGTCATAGATCTCTCTATTTTGTTATCAAGGACAAAAAGATACATAAAATATACTAAGCAGAGACAAAATCTAACTTTTATTTTGTAATTTGCGAGTGTTCATAGGGCATAAATTCAAATATGGACCTAAAAGGTGAGTAACATGGAAATTATATGGGATTGAACCCAAAATAACAGTTATTAGTGGATAGACAGATGTACTGTTATCAATGTTACAGTTCAAAGTGCATTATTCTCCGGGGTTCGAAAACTAATACTTCTATTAAGTGCCTCAAAAAAGTTACATTTAATCGCAACAATGGAGCTTGTATTCCTCTCATGGCTGGGTTTAATTCCATATAATTCCCATATTACTCACTTTTTAGGTTCATATTTGAAATTATACCCTATGAACACTCACTTATTTTAAAATTAGAATATTTCTCTTTTTAACACTGCAACATTTTATGGGTACAAAAGAAGTTAGCTTTTTTTTCTTTATAGTGTTTTATGTATATTTTACAGTCTCTGATTGGGGGGGGGGGGATCATAATCTGGAACTATTTACAGACCTAAATTTCTATTGATCTGTATTCCTTATGTTATGAGTGCCCCCTCAAAAATAATATTTCACCTTCTTTTCCAGTACTTTACATAGGGATCAATAATCCAGGTCATTATCTCTGTTAGCACTTCAAAATTAATGATATCCATGTACAAATATACTTTTTTCATGAGTATTTGCAACGTTAAATCCTAAGATTCTACCTTGTACGGTTTCTGCACTTGTGAACTGATCAGCAGACTTTGAAAGCTCAGTTTTATGTCTGCACACAACAGATATAAAAATAGATTAGAACCTTGATACACCCCAGGTAACCACCCCAGGGGCACACGCAGGGGGTGTTTCTGGGTCCCCAGAAACCCCTCCCCTCCGCTAAAGTGCCCCTACATAGCGGCACTGTACTATATAGCAACCGCGGCGCTGTCAATGAAGCGTCCGCGGCGGTGCTGTATACAATCCTATAAAAATCTTGCGTGCGCCACTGCTCACAGATGTAGAAGCTAACTGATAAATAGTAATAAGAGCATACTTGCCAACTCTCCCGGAATGTCTGGGAGACTCTTGGATTCCAGGTGAGTCTCCTGGACTCCTGTGATTGTATGGCAGTCTCCTTCATCTGTCCACTTCCTAGTGAAGTGGACAGAAATAGGTCCAAAATGCAGCGATTCTCCTGGAATTGCGGCATTTGGCCCCACCCCCACTGTAAAATGACGTGTTTGCATCATTACGTCACGGTCCAAAACTATGCAATTTTCGGGTCCCGCCTCCTCTCAAGCCCACCTCCCCCCGGCAGCTCCCGGACACCAACTAGAAAAAGTTGGCAAGTATGAATAAGAGTCAGGGTTGGTATTCAGGGGTCATTACAGTTGTATGACTGTGCTGCAGTCTTCTCAGACTAGATACATACGTGGATATCATAGTATAGCCAAAGCTGGTCCGTTTTAGGAAGGAGAACTGGTCATTAGGTGGCAGATCCGTAGCCTTTTCTGCATCGATGCAGTGAGGGGCACCTTCTGCATAAAGTTTCCACCTGCAGGACACAAAGTAAGTGTATGCTATAGAATACATTCATATAATCCAATCAAAAATGCATTTATTGATTCACAGACCTTCTGTTTATATTTAGAAACAAAAGATGAGAAATATATATATATATATATATTCTATATCTATGAAGTGTGGAATTCTACTACGCTACTACTTCTTGCTTGGTGTGATACATATGTACAAGAGTTACATGACCTACAATTATATGGTCGATGCTATAATATAGATAGGATTGCAAAGTCGACAATAATGACAACACTATTATTAGGTTGACAATTCAAATGTTGACAGTACTTTTTGGTTGACAATAATATCCCTAACACTAACCATATAATACTGTCTACATTTGAATTGTTGACCTAATAATGTTGACACTTGAACTGTCGAACTAATGATGTCAACTTTCCTAATGTCGACCAAATTAAAGTCTAGCTGTCGACCACATAAACGCTTACATCAGTTGGTAGCATGGTAAATATTTTTTTCAGCAGCTGCCGCAATGATCTACATGCAGTTACTGATGCCAAAACTGTCCAGAAACTTTATGGGCCATAGGCACCATCTTCTGCAATGACCTCAGAATTTTTAAGAGATTCTGAACAACCAAATTGTGTGCAAAGCATGCTACCATCCCTATGAAACGTTATGCCAGAGCACTTGCTGATAGATGAAGGTGGGCTGCACCCAGGAGAAAATTGCTGGGAGACAGACCACAGAAAAAAATATTTTTAACATTAGACAGCATGCATCATGGAAAGTGTAGAGGCAGTAATCAGTACTCATTAGACAGACTGCAAGTGGTGTATGGAATGTTGGCTATCTTCATTTTTTTGTACAAATCACCACAGTCATCAGATTTTTTTTCCCTTAATCCTTACACCAAGGGCTGATGTTTTCTTTGAGATTAACAGTTTGAATTTTGAGCACCCTTTGTTACACTTTGCTCCTGCATGACCTTTTTACTTAGAGGCCAAAAAATTACTACTACTGCTGGTACTGGTATGCTAGTTCCAAAGTAGTATTCTAAATTTATTTGTCTAAATCATCATCATTACTTATACTCACATTTCCAAATGGTTGAGACATTTGAGAAGAAGGCTGCTCTATAATTACAGTTTTAGAATCTGATATCAGACTCACATATAGCACTCATGGATACCTTTAGACTCTCCTCAGGATTCTGTGAGTGCCCAAGTTGTTCTTCAGCCTAAGTGTTCATTTCATGTATTGATATGGCTGTTTTGGCGATGACAGACCTGCATTCTGAGTGAGAAGGTGGTTCAGGGGAAGTTATGGAAGATGCATGACTGTGTTGGGCACGCTTTTTCAATTGGCATTCTAGTATGTGTGTCAGAAGTAACAGGACCCCTACTAGCAAAATCTGGGCATAGTCAGTCTTTTTTGCCACTGCGAGTGGTATATGGAGTGTTAGCCATTTCCATTTTCTTTAGAAACAAGAAATATATTTGTGCTGCTCACAGTCAAACAGCACCCTGCTTTTACTGCACTAAATAGTTCAGATGTCTATACCATATATACTATAATATACTATTACAACCAGTAGCCACTGCTTGTCTACTCTTCCCTCACACACACACAATTGATCAGCAGACTGATCTCTAAATAAACTACATTTTTGCAATAAAATCACAGCTATTGCAATATCAATTACCTCTTTCACCCTGTCCAAGCGTTTTGTTTTTTTGAGCACAGAGTTGCAGCAAACCTCTAACTCACATGCTATCACTTCTAAAATGGGGGCTATATTTAGAATATATTGATCCAACTCATGAGAACTGTAATTTTACCAGAAATGGTATTTTGCCTTGATTTCAAATCCGAGTATGGTACTCAAGACCGAGTTATGGCTTAATCGACTCGGAAACCCAAAATTTGGACCTGTCAGGTATCTCAGAATACGACCGCTTATCTCTGAGAGATATATATATATATATATATATCTCTGAGATTCACTGAAATTTTGTAGATGTTTTGAAAATTGGCGAACAAGTAATATATGCTACAGCTCATGCTGATTAATCAGATTGTGTCATTTATCCAGTGTAGTTCAGAAATTGAAAGCAAACACATGATTAGTTGGAATAAAGCACCAGTTAACATGCTTGGATGGAGATATATATATATATATATATATCTAATATATATAAGCCTAGCGGCGTGTGTTAGTCTGTGTGTGGAAAAAAAAAAACCAAGCTGCAGCGCCACCTGCTGGGCGGAGTTATACACTGACCGTCTAAATTCTTAGCATTATCTAATATATAAAAGTAAATGCCTAGCCGCGTGTGTGTGGAAAAAACTATTCTCAGAAAGGCTAAATTTACGAGTTGAGGGCTCAAACTCATTTTCGTGAGGTAATTTTACCTCATGAACACACATTAAAAAAGACGCTTATATATACATATATACTGTAGCATATATTACTTATTCACCAATTTTCAAAAAATCTAAAAATGTAAGTGAATCTCCTCTCCCCTGGAAGACAAGACATTTTCCCATAAGCAGCAAGCATACAAGACATTACTTCATGTACATTGGTCACTTACTTGTGTGTTTCTCTCTTCTTCTCCAGTTCTACTTGCCGTTGTTGCTGAAGAATAGGATTAGTTTTCCCAGATAATATAATTCCTGAAAGAGAGAGGTTGGCATGATACCACCTCCAACAACCACCAGTACAGTTTTTATTGTAATTAAGTAAATGTGACATGATACATGGGTAACTAGTGATTGATATTAAAGTCTCACATGAGTAAACCATCTCATTCAGTATAAGAGTCCTCACATGGAAACCTTCACAATTATAGTGTGACATGTACCATTCTACATAGAGCCAGTCTTCTCAGCTCTAATATCTAGTCCTGTGCACTAACATTCAACTGGAGAGACTTATATTAGTGATTTTATGATGCATTTATTAAATGCAAGTATAAGTTGGGTAAGAGTTCCTATCTGTATCCAAGTCCTGCAATAAATTCCAACTCACCCTTCCCCTCTGGGATCTCCACAGTAGTAAAGGCAGGGATCCACCGATAGAAAGGGAACTGGTAGAGTTGACCATTGGGGCAGGTCACCTCAACATACAGGCAGTACCAGGCATCCATATTAAATTTCTTGTAGTGCTCTGTTGACAGCCGAATCAGCAGGAGCTCTCCCAGATCTTCCTCAATGTTAACATCAAAGTCAGTCACCTTGAAAAGCAGAGTAGAGCCTTAAAAAACTTGGCATGGAATATGTCTAGAGTTCTCATTAGGCTAGACCATGAGTGTCCCATTTATACAAGGAGATGTGAAGTTTTTTTCCAATAGAGTTCAGGGACTTTGTGGACATAGACAAGTATATAACAATGGTAATGGAATTTTTCTAGAAAATTTCATATTTTGCAGACTTCTTGGTTTATATGTTTAACATGTAAATATCAGGGTAATCCATTATATGAATCAATTAAAGAACCAAATATAAAACATTCTAACATTTCTTCATGACAAGTTGTACACAGGGGTAGAATGCCAATAGAATATATGTAGATTTTACTTTTCCTCTGATACAAACCTGTGTTTTTATGAATTGTTTCTTATTTTATTGTATACAGAATGGTTGAAGGGTTAGCCTAGACTTATTTCAGTTATATACAAGAACAGTAGCCCTTCTGGGGTCTATCCACTGTGTAACATATTTTGTTAATGAGACCTTTAAAAAGGTACACAATAATTAACATATATAATCTTCTACTTCCCTATATACGAAAAAAGCTTATGACAGATATACACTGTAGGGACTAACTAAATATTCAGTATATTTACATTCATTTTTAAATGGGATTGTAACAAGATGTTTTTTTTAAAGGCTATTATGCCAAAACATTCATATTTGTAACATGGTATATACGAGTTTTAGTTTTGAAAATGTAATGACTTGCCGACTCTGGAGTAATATTTTATCTTTTGTTGCAGACACTATTCTGAAGATTTATTACTGTCGATCCCACACATATTGCTATTTTACTTTAAATAAGATGTTTCCTTATTATAAACGCTCTCTGGTTTCCGATCCTTGAAAATGTAACATGGTGATCTGACTCTATAGAAAATGAAACAACAACAAGAACAACCTTCGATTTTCTGGATCCACTGGGGTTCCCATTGGCTGTAATGGTTCCATGTCTACTGCTATCTCCTCTTACCGCTAGGCCTGCTTCAAGCAGGCTAAGCTTGGGTCAGTGACCCCTATGGATTTTATATTTGCCTGTTTAAAAGAGGCCAAGCAATAAGCTTATAGAGCATCATCTGTAAATATGTTTTAGTTTGAGTGAAATCCTTATTTAATTCTATTTATTTGTAGTATAACATTATTCCCATATTGTGACTCTTATAAGATACTCACTGCTCCAGGTTTGAAGTTATTCCACTTATGGGGCAGTTGATGTTTAGCACTTTCACCTTGGACCCCCACAAGTACAATGGAAACTTGATCAGAGGTTCCAGCACACAGGTCCTTCCCTGTTGCAAATGTCAGCTTGTAGCTCCCCATGTCTGAGTCAGTGACCTTGCGAGAGAAGCTCTGTAGGAAACTAAAAAAGTCGGGAATGTTTTAGACTGGCATACACACCAGTGTTCCCTCTAAACTGAGCAATCTGGAAAGGAAAGAGGTAAAAGGTCACTCTAATGAGGGCTCCACCCTAAAGATTTGTATTCAAAATCTGCTGGATGTTTCCTAGTAAGATACAGGTTTAACTCTATCATTTCCAGATTGCTCAGCTTAGAGGGAACACTGATACACACCCCTCTCTTATACCATACAAAATATCTCGCTCCTCCATGTACAAATTATTAGAATTTCCTTTGAAAAACTTCTCAATTTCTTTATATCTTTACCAACTGTAACAATGTTCTTATTTGCTCTACACCAGTGGGGGGGCAAACTCAGTCCTCAAGGGCTACCAACAGTTCATGTTTTTAGGATTTCTCTCTGTAGAAACAGCTGGGATAATTACTGACCCAGCCAAATAGATTAACTCAGCTGTGCATGATTAAAGAAATTCTAAAAACATGAACTGGAGGTAGCCCTTGAGGACTGAGTTTGCCCACCACTTCTCTACACCATAATCTGTATCTGATGAGCTAGAAAGCCAAAGATTGAACTCTCAATGAATTTTCTCAGCATAAAAATCAATTAAACCCATACTCATGTAATAAGGGTGTCTTCTGTTGCTCTAAAATGTGTCTTCTGTTAATGGAGAAAGTCCTGTGTACAAAATACATTAAAGTTATACCATGAAAGAAGAAATGATTGACCAAAATAATGTATACTAGATACAGCACGTGTGAGAGTCTGTAGGAATCAGTGTGTCTGTGGGTCCTTTTTATGTCAAAGTGTCAGTGAAGACGACTCCCTTTTTACATCTCAGTTCCCAATGGAAGAACATTACGCTTCAATGTTAGTACTCAATATAGCATACAATACCTAATACAGGTATTTGAGATGTATATATATATATATATATATATATATATATATATATATATATGGACACGAGAATACATAGGGCTTAAAATATATATAATGAAGAATCATACAACAGGAAACCTATATTGAGTGTAAAGTAATACAACGTATATTAATTGCACTGTAGTACATTTTACACTGTAATGATATCTGTTAGGTGTGTGACATTACAGGAGCAACTGTTATCATTCATTGTCAGTGCACATTTAGTCAGTTAACCAGTAAAACCCCTGTTAGGAAGCGCTTGAGTCAGTAAAGTTATGTAACTGGCTATAAGCACCATAACCCATATAATATATGTGTTTAGATACGCAGGCTATGTTATGCCAACTGGTTTATTTTTAACAATACAGTGGTTAAAGCAAAAAAAATATTGTTATTCTCCATTTTTCATTAGTGTAATTAGTTATTTAAATGTACAAATACCCAGGGAATACATCGGCATCTAAAATTAGGTATTTTTTTTCAACATACTAACTTGTTCAAAAAAGTCTGTTCATCCCCTCAAATTAAAGCCCTTATCATATTGTATTGACTGTTGGTTACTTTATAAAGAATGATGAATTGGTTGAAGAAATTAAAAGTCCCCCCACCCAACCTCAAAAAAAATGTGCAAAACTTTCCTTAAGTCCCATTAGTGGTTATATTGATACTGGTTAAAAGCCTGTCAAAATGATGGATAAGAATAAGATCATGTTGAACCTGTTTGCACCCAATTTGACTTTACCCTTGTAGCAGCATTGATTGAATGGTTTGTCAGATGGCTGCTCAGTGTGGCAAAATTCAAATTCAATACTGTTCATGGGACTACAATTATGAGCATTAATATTTGTTTCATCAAACTTACCGACATCAAGTATGGTGTGGCATCCTGTTCACTGACTTTGTAGGCATTGACGTGATATTACCTCTGTCCTGTTCACTCTTCGATTGTTTTCTCTGTGACGGGCAATTTGCTGAGGAAATATATTTGCTTGGCGATGATGATCACGTTCTCTCTGGTCATCAGGCACCGTTTGTCGTTGAGCATATAGTGCTATACGGAAAAACATACACTGATAAAGAAAATAAAAAAGACATAACAATGCCCGGGCAATAAACAATAGTAAAAACAACAATGTCTACTCTTCTAAAAATATTTTTAGAATATGATATAATAAACATTGTTACATTTTATCTGGTTTGATAATATCCGCCTCTCCCCATTGAAGGGTATGTAAATTATATGAACATCACAGAACCTTCCCAGCACCTGGCTTTTTCCATTGTTATAAATAGTAACTGCCACCCGAAAAACCTAAATAAACCAAAGTAGTAAAGCCATGAAATGAGGAAAATCTTGTCAGTAGGAATGAGAGTCAGGTACACACAAGAGTTATTTGCAAACATTTTGCCAAATTTGTTTGTGTCTTATGTATGTGTATTTATATGTTTTTTAACATATACCGTATTTCCCCATGTATAAGACGCACCTTTTCCCCCAAAATTTTGGGTACTATGTAAAATTTGGATAGCTATTGTGTACAAGAAAAGAAGAAATGCTAGTGTAATATAAATAGACGCGAGGCCTATTTATACTATTGGGGGATTTCCTTGACAGCATGGGAAAACCCCCTACAGTATACATAGACCTCTCATCTATTTATATATTATATTTCATTGTGCGGCGCCCTTGGTGTCAGCGCATGGTGGTACTTATGGTTCTCCAAGTGTCAACATACCCTAGCTGCCATGGGTATGCTGGTGCTTGTAGTTCTACTAGCACCAGCATGCACAGACTGTTAATGACAGCCAGGGCTGGCTGGGAATTGTTGTTCCACAAACTAAAATGGTGTTTTTTCACTTGTTCTCTACTTTTCACGCTTTATTGACCTACACCCATCACCCCAAGTGCTAGGTCTTCCTAAAGGGGGGCTCGCACAATTTTTTTGCAGACCCCACTCCCTAGATAATCCCTAGATAATCCAGCCCTTAGCTGAACAGCCTGGGGTTGGTTGTCATTATCCCTCCCAATATCTCCCTCTTGGTTGACAACATCATTCTTTCTCCTGTCACCCAAACCAGCTGCCTTGGAGTAACCCATGACTCAGCCCTCAGCTTTACCTCTTATATCCAGTCCCACACCAAATCCTTCCACTTCCTCCTCCTTCACAGGTCGCTGCAGTATTTGTCCGAAAGTATATGAATATAATATTGTCACTTGTGAGGTGGTCAAAATTGACTGCAAATGACTTGAAATTAGTGTTATTGAGGTTAATAATATTGTAGGAACAAAAAAAAAGTTAAATTATGTGATTTTAGCATATTTTAGGATTTTTTCTAAAAAATACAAAACCAAAACCAAAACACACAAGGGTGATTTTGCCAAAACCAAAACACAAAGCTAATTCAGATCCAAAACCCAAACCAGTTGAAGGGGGTCAGTGAGCATCTCTACTCTTAATAGCTCTAAATGACATAAAAACGATCCTTGTGTAAAGAGATGTAATTACTGCAAAGTATGACTGTCACATAATTGCTAGTAAATAAGTATACTCAGACAGGATGCTGGCATTCTGCAGAGACACAACCTTGTCTTGGTATTTTCTTGACAAATGAATGTAAGTGTCACCCGACACTGGAACAGATGGCTGTTAGGGAATCCTTTTCCCCAAGTAGTGATATGCACAGATCAATTTGTTTGTTTCCAGTGCTCCTCCTGCTGAAGGGGCATTTCCTCACAAGTAGGCAGAATGAATGATGGTAATAGCATGTCCTCCATGTATAACCAGAAGACAAATACAGTGGCAATATAATCCCTGAGAAACAATTCCAACCTTGGGTTCAAATTATAGATGTTGACTGACCCCCGTGTTTTGGTTTTGGATCTGTGTTAACTTTGTGCTTTGGTTTTGGCAAAACCGCCCTCACATGTCTTGGTTTTGGTTTTAGATCTGATTTTTTTTTTTTTTTAAATGGCTAAAATATGCTAAAAATCACATAATTTGGCTCTTTTTTATTCCTACATTATTATTATTATTCGCAATAACACTAATTTCCAGTCATTTCCAGTCAATTTTGACAACCTCACAGGTCACAATATTTTCATCCACTTTCGGCCAAAGACTGCAGAGATCTGGCTGGATGCTTAGCGGCAGAGCAATGACACAAACACACAGCAGTTTATAGCACATCTAGGAAACATTGCCACACAGCAATGTCAGAAAAGAAAAGTGGTGCAAGATGGAATTGTCTTTGGAGTTATCCGAGTGCCTGCACTGTATGCCCATAAACTAGCGTTTTTGGTGGGTCAAAGTGTCCACAGAGAACCACATTTGTCACTTGCTGATCGCCTTTACTACCTTTAGGCTCCAAGCAAGCAACATGCATGTTAACTGTTCGGCCAATGTTATATTGTGCTGTCTAGTTTGTTACTATAATTGGGCAGAAATAATTTGAAAATCCCTGGCACTACGTAAAAGTTGCTACAAGGAATAAAGTGGATTTTTAAGTTGTTGGGTATTGCCAACGCATGTAGGTTCAATTTTGAATATCAAATTGTTTTATCTTTTCCATTTTTGTATGTCACATTAAATTGTCCATTGCTGTGATTAGGATTCTTATTCTCTACACAGACATATAAACTTTTAAAAACTTTTATTTGTTGGAAACTGCATTTTGCTTTATAGTCCATGTACACTTACATATGTCAATAAACAGTGGGGTCAATTTTATCAGTTCATTTGATTGTTAAAATGAGCACTATATGGGCGTGGCCTAACCAGCTGTAGAGTTAACGTACACTTCATAGCTATCCTGCTACATCAGATCAATTATCCTGATATCTTACCTCTCTGGTCTCCAAATTCCGATATTTTGTGAGCAAAGGTGTAGCGCTCAGCCTCCGGCTGTTTATTCCAGATTATGTCTGCCATCTGGGTCATAGATCTCCTCCCAGCTAAGTGTTCAGGCACCTGTATTTTGTCCCTCTGAGACTTTACAGTGGTAAATCGTTTGAGATTGAGGGAAGGGAAAAAGTGAGCCTGCATAATAACTGCCACTTGCCACCATTTTGAAGCCATACATCAGTGGTTCCAAAACTTTTTCAGTTCGCAGCACCCTTAAAGTCTCCATATTTTTTCAAGGCACCCCTCCAAAATAATTACCGAGCAGTCCCTTTTATAAGTAGTTGGATCAAAGTAACGTAATTAGTGTTTAGGTTAGGACAGAAATAATTAGTAAGTTGTTTGCAGAAATAATACACATAAATCCAACGGAAAATACTATTTTTATACATTTTTTTCAATTATAATTCTGCAGCTGATATTCAGAGGAATAAGATCAAACAAAATTAAAAAACATGTACAAAATCATCACACTGTGCCCCTTCATCCTCACACTCTGTACCCCCTTCATCCTCACACTATGTACCCCCTTCATCCTCTCACTCTGTGCCCCCTTCATCCTCACACTATGTACCCCCTTCATCCTCACACTCTGTGCCCCCTTCATCCTCACACTATGTACCCCCTTCACCCTCACACTCTGTGCCCCCTTCATCCTCACACTATGTACCCCCTTCATCAACACACTCTGTGCCCTCTTTCTTCCACACACTCTGTGCCCTCCTTTATACTGACTCTGCCCCTCTTCATTCACGCACTCTCTGCCCTCCTTAATTCACACACTCTGTGACCTCCTTCATCCATGCACTATATGCCCTATTTCATCCACACACACTGTGCCCTCTTTCATCCATGCACTCTGTGCCCGCTTTCATCCACATACACTGTGCCCACTTTCATCCAGGCACTCTGTGCCCTCTTTCTTCCACACACTCTGTGCCCTCCTTTATACTGACTCTGCCCCTCTTCATTCACGCACTCTGTGACCTCCTTCATCCACACACTCTGTGACCTCCTTCATCCATGCACTCTATGCCCTATTTCATCCACACACACTGTGCCCTCTTTCATCCATGCACTCGGTGCCCGCTTTCATCCACACACACTGTGCCCTCTTTCATCCAGGCACTCTGTGCCCTCTTTCATCCAGGCACTCTGTGCCCTCTTTCATCCAGGCACTCTGTGCCCTCCTTCATCCATGCACTTGGTGCCCTCCTTCATACTGACTCTGCCTCCCATTACTGTTTCCTATCACTATTTTCCTTCCATCTCTTTACTTACCATAATTGGCCTTCTCTTTCTATTTCTTCTGTCTTCTTACCAATCCGTCATCACTCCACGACATTTAGTGAGAAGCAGCAGAAGAGATGAGGATGCTGGATCCCGGTGCCACCGGATTGGAAAGTTTTATGTTTTTTTTTCCCTGACCACGACACCCCTGTGATAGCGGCGCGGCACCCCTGGGAGCCGTGATGCACACTTTGGGACCCGCTGCCTTACATATTTGTCTGCTATACTTTCTGTATATCTCCCTATATGCCTCAACATCACAGTGACATCCTAATCATCCTCTAAAGTGACTGACCCCCTTTATTATTTGAATGCCTGTAACAGTGCTAAGTACTGTATTTGAAGGGTAGTGTTTACCTTATATATCGCCTGTGCATGTTAAAAATAGAGATGAGTCCACCTTGTCATTCTTTTACTACTGCACATCTATATTCAAGGACACTCGATTGCACACTTGTATCAAAATCATCTGTTCAAGACTGTGGAGATACATCACTGACAATAAGGACACTAACTTGTTGCCTAGCATATACCTGATCTGCTGGAATAAACATTTTCAGTTTACCAAATACACATAAATATCGTTTAATTGTAAAATACTATTGTATCAAGCACACAATACAAAATACAACACAGAGGTCTGTAGATTGGGACTCATTCTTGTGACAGGCCCAGGATATTATACATACAGCACAGGAGTCTATACACCGGGATATACTCTGTTACCAAGCACAATAATATGTACTTACAGCACGGGGGTCTGTAAATTGGGACTTGTTCACTGTATTCACTTCAGAAATATGTTCATACAGCACTGGGGTTTGTAGTCTGGGACTTATTGTTGTATACTGTTAGAGGAAGTCTGTAAAACTGCGGTTGACAATTAATAGAAAACAGTTTGGAACCACAGTGCAGTCTTGGGATTTGTAATATGGGCATGCCAAACCACGCCACTGCGACAACGGCTAAAATGGAGAAAAATACTCGGAAAACCAATTAATCTCAGAGCTCCAGGATGATTTCTTCACCGCCCCTTGTCTCTCAGTCTTCCCCGTCTCCTGCGGAAGTAGATGCTGCAATGCAGACTGATCCCCTATCCCTCCAACAGGTCCTGTTGGCCATCACATCCTCAGAGAAGAGGGTTATGGACAAAATTGATGAGGTCCAGGCCAACCTCTCGTTAATACATCATGACCTTCAAGGGATGCTGGAGAGAGCGGGAGAGGTGGAACATAGACTCTCTAATCTTGAGGATTCTACTACCCCCCTTGGTGGAGAGAATTCCGATCTGACTGTCCAGATTGGCCAATGCAAAATTAAGATGACAGATATGGAAGGCAGGCTTTGTCGCAACAATCTTTGATTTGTTGGGTTGGCAGGAAGAGTGGAAGGCGTCAAACCTGAATTATTTCAAGAAGACTGGCTTATAAAAGAATTCGACAGAGGAGTTCTCCCTGCACTTCATTGTGGAAAGGGCTCACAGCCAGGTGCCCCAGCTCGTACCTTTAATGCCAAGCTGAATGTCACGGGCACTAGGAGTCTTTACCCAGGGATCACCAGGTGATAAGCTTACCAGAGCAGTATAGGTGGTAATATGGTACTCTCGTAGCAGGGTGATCACGGAACAGGAGACAGCAGATGATAGAGATGCTCAGGAAAGTCTATGACTAGCAGCACTGGTGATATATATGTAGTAATACACGAGGAACTGTATGGACAAAGGACACGTGAGGGTAGTCAGTGGTCTGCGATAGCAAGTTGTACCACTGCTATAGTGAGGAGGAATGTCCAACAGAAACGAGGAGGTGATGAGAGTCAGCGGTCTGCGGTTAGCAAGTTGTACCGCTGTCTGGGTGAAGGAATGGAATCCAAGTGGAGGTATCCGGGGAGTCAGTGGTCTGCGTTAGCAAGTTGTACCACTGCTATGTGAGAGGATACTGGAACAGGTGACACGGGAAACAGGGATCAGTGGTCTGCCTCTAGCAAGTTGTACCACTGAATATATATGTGAAGAGAAGCACGGGGAGAGACTGCAATACAGAGGATAAACGGGCACCTTGAACTTGATCCACAATGACATGCACAATATAGTAATGACTGAACAGCACTGCAATAATATAAAGTCACAGGAACTATCCGGGCAACAGATAACACAGTCAATGATGGTAATAGTCTCAGCGGATAGTAAACTCCAGAGGAGAGCAACTCAGTCCAGCAAGATATGCAATACACAAGCACAGTCAATGAGAAGTATGCATACCGTGGTTCAGGAGCAGGCTGTCAGACAGGAGTGCAGAGATACCTGAACGGCTGGAGGCCGGCAGGATGCAAAGTCCCAGGAGGATGAAGCGGTAATCAAGTAGGTGCAGCGCACAGTTAAGTAGACCAGCAGGGGAACAAATACTCAGGAAGCAGTAGTATGTAGAACTGGACTCCTGGAGGACCCTGAAGAGTAGTGATGGTCTAGATGAGAAGAAAGCAGTGAGGCGCAGATCCGATGCAGACTGGCGAGTAGTGACCAGCGGGAACACGGAGAAGCACGGAGAGCGGATCAGCTGTTGTAGGACGAGTAGAACTGAGGAGTAGCAGCCAGCAGGACTCTGCAGGTACACGGAGGTAGCGGATAGCAACCAGCAGGTGCAGCAACGATGAAACACGGGAGAGCAGAGCTGAGCTGGAACTGTTGAGCACGGAGAGCAGCGGATAGGAATCAGCTGTAGCAGTCTCGAGGAAACACGGGAGAGATGAGATGAGCTGAAGACTGAAGTGCACGGAGGCAGCAGATAGGAATCAGCCAAACAGTCACGATGAAACACGGCAGAGTTGAAGTGGTCTGAAGACTGTAGTGCACGGATTCAGCGGATAGGAATCAGCTAACAGTCACGATGAAACACGGCAGAGTTGAAGTGGTCTGAAGACTGTAGTGCACGGAGGCAGCGGATAGGAATCAGCTAACAGTCACGATGAAACACAGCAGAGTTGAAGTGGTCTGAAGACTGTAGTGCACGGAGGCAGCGGATAGGAATCAGCTAACAGTCACGATGAAACACAGATGAGTTGAAGTGGTCTGGAAACCACAGGAGTAGAAGTGGTCTGGAAACCACAGGAGTAGTAGTGGTATGGGAACCACAGGAATCAGCAGCGCTGAATACACGAGGAAACACAGGAACACCTTCAGAGGCTCATGGGGAATGAGACTCCAAGATCAGGCAACGTGGTATTGACCACAGGTGCTTAATATAGGGAGTGTTGCCTGATCTGCCAATTAAGTTAAAGGAACAGGTACTGAAGGGTTTGAAAGGGCTGCGCATGCGCAGACCCTCAGGATGGTGGACGGCCACGGTTCCTAAACATACGGGAAGAAGCACTCACAGTCCGGTGAGTGACACTGAAGCACTTCAAAAACAGATATGATCCTTTGGATGACCAGACAGCAAGGCCCCGTACGGTTAGGAAATTAAACAATAATGTTGTTTCCAGACTTTGCGGTAGAGGTCCAAAAAGCTTGTTCACAGTTCACCTCAATCAAGAAAAAGCTGCAAAAACACCAGCTCTTTATGCTATGCTATTTCCCTCCAGGCTCAGGAACACAGTGGATGGCAAGTCCCATTTTTTACTTCTCCGCGAGAGGCAGAGGACTGGCTTGAAAGATGTTTACCTGCCCGACAAAAAGATCATTGAATTGTACCTAGTGATGGGTTTGCTTGTATATGGGATATTTCTATATTTTGCTACTGAAGTCAGAGAAAATGTTCTAGCGGAGTTAAGCTTTGTCTATTCTTTAGATAGTAGGGGTCTAGGTTTTCTCTTGCTAGGATTTAGGAAATAATCGATAGGATGTTTTGATTTTTGAGGGATCTAGGTATGCCTTAATTAGAATAGGTATACAGGGTGGGAAAGGAAAAGTTTTCATGTTAGTTGTAGGTCGCAATATCATGTGTTCTCATCTACTTAATCAAGTTGAACTGTGTTTTTCTACATACTCCAGGATAATATGTTACTGCTGTACTATACTGGTTGCTGCATAGAGCTGCTTGAAGGCGAATATCCCTTTTCCAGACTTTCCAGTGGTGTGGTCCTGCAATGTGTCTCATCCAGATGATAGACTATTATGGCAACCCTAACTGTGAGTAAACCTGCCCAGCGTGGACGTCTGCTCGCCCGGAAGGTTAGTGGGTTAAATAATAAAATTAAGCGTTCATTGGTGCTACGTCAGGTCAGAAAATCCAGTCTCCTGGAAACCCACCTTACTGGTAACAAGGTTCTTTCCCTTAAGAGACCTTGGGTGGGTTGGGCCTATCATACCACCCATTCTACCTACTCCAGAGGTACTTCAGTGTTAGTTAGAAAACAGTTTAATTGTCACTACCCAATGGGTCCACTGCCTTTGGTAAACTTATTGACGATCTGGGTCTGGTGGATGTTTGGAGATTTAGAAACCCTGAGGTTAAACATTTTTCTTGTCACTCCTGCACCCACCACTCCCTATTAAGAATAGATATAGTCTTGGCTTCACACACTCTGGTCCCCTTGGTATCTGGGGTGGACTACCTTCCTAGAGGCATCTCTGACCACTCTTCTATCTAAGCAATCTTTGATTTTAAGCCTGAACGGGGACTACAATTCTGGAAACTTAATCTGCATTGGTTGTCCAAACTTGGAGGGAGTACTGGCCTGACATGCCTCTGGGATGAGTAAATTAAAGAGACAATAAGATGGGAGTCAACCCAGCTGTGCTTTGGGACTAGTTCAAGGCCTTTATGAGGGGTACCTTTATAAGGAAGTTAGCGAGTATTAAAAAACTTAACAAGCAAAAAGTGGAAGAGCTGGTGCAGAGATGCAAAGACCTTGAGGTCCTATACATTAGGTCTCGTGCTGTAGAGGATAGACTGAACTGGCTTCAAACACAGTCTGATTGGACTGTATTTCTATATGACAAGCACAGTCAAAGGCTTCTCTTCTCCAGACATAATCAATATTTCCAAGCCGACTTGGGAGGGATTTACTTGGCGTGTCAAGCAAGAGATGAAATGTCTAAAAGGTCAATCCCAGCTATCATAGACAAATATAATATTAAAAAATATACGGGGGCCAAAATTGCGGGAGTGTTCTATGAATACTATAGTAATCTATATTCCATGCAAGCTCGATACATGCCTACTCAACTTATAACCTATTTTAACGGTAGGCTATCCCAAGAAGCAGTTGACCTCTTGGACCCTCCCTCTACTGAGGAGGAAATTGAGACAGCCGTCTCTTCATTTTTCAACCATAAAGCACCGGGCATTGATGGTATACCGATAGAAGTATACCAACAATACAAAGAATTCCTTGTCCCTAGGCTGTTAGACACCTATAATCAATTGCTGGAGTATGGTTCACTTCCCCCTTCTATGTCTGAAGCCATAGTCATCCATATATTGAAACCTGATAAAGAACCTTTGTGTTACGGTATCAACAAGGAGAAACTGGATCCTTGCAGTTCAGCTGGGATTGGTGTGACTTCACCTAGGGGAGCGGAGTCTAACAAATGGAAGGTGTTCGCCAGAGATTCCCGCAAGGGAATTTGGACTTTGCGGCTTCCACTTGCAGGTCACGGGCCCCTAGAGAAGTTCCCAATGAACCGTGAGAGAGGGAGCGAAGGATTGACAGGTAGTAGCCCCACGGAGGGATGTAGAAGAGGTAGGAGAACTGGATGTTTGTAGCCGTTACCACTGATGAATGGAGTGTAGTGATAGCTGTGGTGTTACCACTAAGGAGTGGAATGTAGCGATGAACTTCAGAGTAACCAATAAGGAGTGGAATGTAGCGTTGATCTGTGGTGTTACCACTAATGAGTGGAATGTAGCGATGATCTGCTGTGTTATCACTAATGAGTGGAATGTAGCGAAGAACTTCAGAGTAACCACTAAGGAGTGGAAATGCTGGCAGCCACACAGAGGGCACAGGATCACCAGAGC
This sequence comes from Mixophyes fleayi, assembly GCF_038048845.1. Taxonomy (NCBI): domain Eukaryota; kingdom Metazoa; phylum Chordata; class Amphibia; order Anura; family Limnodynastidae; genus Mixophyes; species Mixophyes fleayi. The sequence continues at coordinate 39,133,828 of NC_134403.1, read as the reverse complement.
ACTGACACACAGGAAGCCAGGAGAAAACAGGAATCAGTAGAGAGCAGTAATGCCGTAGCCCAGGGAGCTGCTTCCAGCACAGAGGATAGAGCAGACTCAAAGAACCAGCGCTGAGAAGAGACACAAGGAGTCTAATATAAGACTGTCAGAATATTCCACCAATAGGATGAGGAAGAAGCTGAGAAGAGGCAGACGATTCTGCACATGCGCAGAAACGTCTGATGGACAGCGGCAGCCGGCGGGGATGCAGCGGCGGTGAGTGCACCCGTTCCTGAAGAGAGGGTGCAGGAGGCCTGCGCGTGAGCTGCTGATGGAGACACCACCGAGGGAGACGGAGCACCGAGGAGACAGGTGAGTGCGCCGGCTCCAGGGTAGGTGCCGCGGGAGACCGGCACGTAGCACTTTGTATCCGGGTTCATATCACCCTATCTCTCTGATTACCACAGATGCCAAAATTCTGGCTAAAATTCTATCCATACAGCTTAATGGGTTCATTCATGAGATTGTCCACCCAGATCAGGCAGAGTTTATGCTTGGCAAATCTACGCTTACTAATGTTAGACAGATTCAGAGGATCCGGTCGACTGGGGAGAGGGCAGTGGTCGAGGCCTTGGATGCGGCTAAGGCCTTTGACTCGGTTGAGCGGGACTATCTCTGGCATGTGCTGGAGCAGTTTGGCTTAGGACCCAGGTTTATTAGTCTTGTTAGGCTACTATATTCTGCACAGCGGCAACAATGAGTGTTAATGGATTCACAACAGCCCTGTTTGGTCTGGGTCAGGGATCTCGACAGGGCTGCACTGTATCCCCTGCTCTGTTTGCTTTAGCGATTGAGCCCCTGGCCTGTTTAATCCGCTCCTATGAGCACATTAGAGGCATAAAGATGGGAGGAATCACTGACAGCATAGCACTTTACACGGATGACATGTTGGTCTTTCTTGAGGAACCTGATAGGTCTTTATCTCACCTTTTAGAGGTGGTTGAGGACCTTGGTTTATATGCAGGACAAGATCAACTGGGACAAATCTGTTGTTTTTCCGATGGGGTGGCAACCTTCGCCAGTTGCTGTGTACTGTCAATCACTTCTGTGGACCGACAGGTTTAAATATTTAGGTATCTGGATTACAGCCTATGCATTAAAAGTTATTGCTCTAAATATTGACCCAATAACAGAATATTTAAAGACCAAAAGCCATACATGTCATAAGCTTCCTCTCAAGGTCAATTTTAGGATCAACCTAAAAGAAATGGTGATCCAACCGAAGTACTTATACCCCCTCCAGCACTTCCAGTTGTATCTACCATTGAAGGTTTTCCAAAACATTAATAAAAATCTAATTTCCCTGATTTGGAGTGGTAAGAGAGCTAGGGTGTGCTTTAACACATTATGTAGAACCAAAAATTCAGGAGGATTGGACCTGCCCAATCTTAGAATTTATTATCTTGTTTCTCAGCTTAAACATTTGGTCTCCTGGTTAGGTGATTTGCAGAACACCACTCTCGGACACTTCTTGGGTGAGCTAACTAAGCCAGACCTAGCAAGGTGGCTCCTATAATAAGACAGGCATCAATTATTTGGCCAATATCACATGCTCTTATGGGAGGTTAAGGGTTAGACCCAGACACTCCCTTATGGTTCAAAACTGGTTTCAGGAAACGGGTTGGGTGTGAGGGTTCACTGCTGTGGAAGGATGTGGGAATTCACACAATTGGTCAAATATATATAGACAATCAATTAACTACATATGAACAATTGAGAGCGACCTTCCCATTACCCAACAATCAGTTCTTCTGGTATCTGCAGCTGAGACATTCACTGAATGCCCAGCTTCTTGAGGGTTTGCTTCATATGTCAGCTTCTACGATTAAAAATATATTACGACCTATAGGGTAATATAAGACTATTTCTCTGCTCAATGCCATACTATTGCCTCAGGTGTCCACGAGAGGATTAGATCTTCTCAGAATAAAATGGGAAGGCTATGTAGGGGTTCTTTATAATGAGGAGTGGAATATAGTGATGGGAAATACTAGACATGCCACATCTTGTCTAAAGTTTCAGCAGATCCATTTTTACATGGTACACAGGTTTACTTAACACCAGCCAAGACGCAAGCAATGGGACTGTGCGCTTCTTCAGAGTGTCCCTGGTGCGGTATGACTGAGAGCACTTTTTGGCATATTTTATGGTCATGCCCAGTTGTCCAGTTCTTCTGAAGCCAAATATGGGACTTCATTTCCTCCACACTACCTATGACCCCTTTATTATGCCCTAAAATATGTCTGTTTGGCACTACACTAAAAGAAAATTTAAATAACCCACTCTTCAAATATATTTTTACCTTAGCCTCCCTAGCTAAGGTTAATATAGCAAGGGGATGGATGGTTACTGGACCACCTAGTGTATCTCACTGGATCAATCTAGTTAATGAGGTATGGAGGCATGAACAGCTCATGTATGATAGTTGAAAAGCCATGCATAAATAACATAAGATATATCACCACTAGTATGAATCAAGTTATGTTATCCACCCTCATCAGGGTGATATGATGGAATTGGGGAATCACCAGGCAGACGTTTAGCTCTCAGCCCTATGCAGCTTCAATAAATTTAGGCTGTAGTGCAATAAAAATACAATGATGGTATTATCGGCCTAAAAGTTCACAAGATAGTACTGTATAATGTTTATAGCGACATAGGCAGGGATAGATGTTTATTTAATTTGAATGTTAGATATGTTATTTGTATGTTATAGCTAAACAATCTCAATAAAAATACTTTATTCAAAAAATGGACACTATTTAATACAGACCTTACTGTATTTTAATTATGACAACACATTTCAGGAGCGCAAAACTGTTGTTTCTTAAGTTCTGTTCTACAGCTACTGAAATTCATGTTGTTGCAGTTACTTTAAATAAGATGCAGGTTTACCTGTAAAAGGTGGACTATTTGTGATGACATCTATATATTATTCATGCTGACCATTACATTTGCATCTGCAATAAAGCTCAAGAGGAACAGATTGAAAAAATATCTGCGTCTCGCTCTATATAAACAAAAGTTTTTGAACATTTGTACCTTTAAAAGGAATTTAATCTAATATCTGAGTTGTGCCATTTAAAATAAACAGGGCACCCTTAGGGACAGTAGTAGTGTTTTTTTGGTTGATCATGGCTTTGATATAGGGTGAAGCTATTCTTTAAATATAATGAAAAGTGTTGTGGTACATCATATGAAGAACCTCAGATCTCAAGCGTAAATAAAATGTGTTTTTTAAAACATTGTTGCATTGGTTAAGAATTATTTGTAATTTGTTTGATTGACCTTCACTACAGTAGTGTTTAATCATCTAATGTTATTTTCGGCTTAACGCTTACAAACTTTACTTAAATGTTAGAATTAAAGTTGTTTCTTTACAATAAAAAAAAAAGAAAAGATTTAGCAAACTCACACAGAAACAGGAGGGGAAGCAGGTACAGTTTAACAAGCCAAGCTCTTCAGCAAGGAGTGCCACTTTTGTGGCTGAAGTGCTTGATTTGTTTGGGCTCCCACAAGACAAGCTAACAATGGGCTTAAGGCAGCTAAACCGACAGTGCTGTCAATGAACTCTACAGTGGCAAGATGTTGTTGTCATCATCCTCCCCCTCATCAGTGTGTACATCATCTTCACACAATATAAATAAATCGCCCATAAATACCACCATTACAGACCAGATGTAAAAATGTTGTGCTGACTCATCTGCATCACCAATGGGTCTCATGGAAAAGCTAAGTTTTGCAAAGCATATGGCAGTTTATAGTACTTTTAATAAACATTGCCATGCAGCGGTAGCTGAAAGGAAAAGTGGTGCAAGATGGAATTGTCCTTGGAAACTCCCACCCACCCATATAATGGATCTTAAAAAGGACATGCACAGTTTAATAAACCAAACACTTCAGCAACAAGGAGTGTTAGTTTTGTGGCTAACAATGGGCTTAAGGCAGCTAAGTTAACAGTGCTATCAATGATCTCTAAGACTGCAGTGAGCTGCCTGGTTGCTCTTACGATTAGTAACGGCACAAACACACGGCAAATCATAGCACATCTAGGAATCATTGCCACACCGCAGTGGCAGAAAAGAAAACTGATGCAAGATGGAATTGTCCTTCAGACCTCCCACCCACCTTTATGTTGGATTGACAGTAACATAACATGGGCAGCAAAGTAGACAAGGTTTTAAAGTCGGCAATATACTGACATCGACAGTATTATTAGGACATCAATTGAAATGTAGACAGTATTTATTAGGTTGACAATTCAAATGTAGACAGTATTGTCCCTGACTCTAACCCTGTCCCAATCCCTAGACCTGTCCTTATCCCTATCCATACACCTGTGCCTAACCCTAGACCTGTCCCTTTCCCTGTCCCTACACCTGTGCCTATCCTTAGACCTGTCTTTAACTATATCCCTAGCCCTTAAATCAGGCCTGTCCAACCTGCGGCCCTCCAGATGTTGTGAAACTACAAGTCCCAGCATGCCCTTCCAGGTATCAACTGGTTGTCTACCGGCAAAGCATGCTGGGGCTTGTAGTTTCACAACACCTGGAAGGCCGCAGGTTGGACAGGCCTGCCTTAAATAATACTGTCCACATTTCAATAGTCTACCTAATCATATTGTTCACCATGTGAATTGGCATCCTAAAAATACTGTTGAGACCTGAATTGTCGACTGTTACACAAGCTGATAGCCCAAGGTCAAAATGTCAAACAGTGCAAGATGGAATTGTCCTTGGAAAATATGTTAAAAAGGTTTAACAAACTCACACAGAAACAGGAGGGGTAGCAGGTACAGTTTAACAAACCAATGAACTTGAAGACTGCAGCGAGTTAGCTGGTTACTAATTGACAGAGCAATGGCGCAACACACGGCAGTTCATTGCACATCTAGGAAACTTAGTTACACAGCAGTGGCAGAAAAGTGGTGCAAGATGGAATTGTCCTTGGGCTGTCCCACCCACCCTTATGTTGGATCTTAAAAAAGACATGCACACTTTAACAAAGTTAGCATTTCAGCGACAAGGAGTGCCACTTTTGTGGCTGAAGTGCTGGGTTTGTTTGGGTCCCCACACTGCAGGTTAATAATGGGCTTAAGGCAGCTAAGATAACAGTGCTGTCAATGAACTCTAAGACTTCAGCGAGCTGCTTGGTTGCTGCACCAGTGGAAGCAGTTCTTGCCAGTGATAAAATGAAGGCCATTGTCATGCCTTGGCATAATACCAAAAAATCCCCCAATTATGTGTGGAATTATTTTTATCCAAATCCAGAAAACAGTTGTCTAGCCACTTGTAGCATGTGTAAAGCCACAGTCAGTAGATGTAGGGACTTAAACCATCTTGGTTTATGCCATGTGACGCGATTTCAGGGCCAGCTCTTAAGAAAATCAGAAACTTATGCTAAAAATAACAACAAGCAGTCCAACATCAGCTAGCTCCCTTCTCTCAGCTAGATCCCAGCACCTGCAATCTACACCACCAACCTCTTCATCAAGGCCGGAGTGGCCATCTGGCACTTCTGGCCAATGCCAGAAGGGCCAATGGCTAGATGGGCTGATCCAGCTGTCCTCATGCCCGTCTGAGCAGCAGCACCATCCTGCGCGCTGAGAGGCGGACAGAGATTCAGTGACATGCGGCCAATGCAAGTAATCACATAGGACATGCACCACGTAACACTGCTGCTCGGGCGGACATGCGGAGGGCTAGATTGTGAAGTGAAGCAGTCTGCGCGCTGCACATATGTAACAATGTAGGTGTGTGTGTGTGCTATGTTAATATATAGTGTGTGTGTGTGTGTGTGTGTGCTATGCTAATATATAGTGTGTGTGTGTGCTATGTTAATATATAGTGTATGTGTGTGCTAAGTTAATATATAGTGTGTGTGTGTGTGCTATGTTAATATATAGTGTGTGTGTGTGTGTGTGTGCTATGTTAATATATAGTATATGTGTGTGTGTGTGCTATGTTAATATATAGCGTGTGTGTGCTCTATTAATATATAGTGTGTGTGTGCTATGTTAATATAGTGCGTGTGTGTGTGCTATGATAATATAGTGTGTGTGTGTGTGTGTGTGCTAAGTTAATATAGTGTGTGTGTTATGTTAATATCATACTTACCAACTTGACAAAGTTGGTTTCTGGGAGAGGTGGGCGTGATGGGGACGGGGCTCCAAAATGTGCGCCATTTTGGACCCACCCCCCGTGACGTAATGACGCGAACTCGTCATTTGACAGAGGGGGCCGGGCCAAACGCTGCGATTCCCGGTGAATCGCTGTGTTTGGGAGCTAATTCTGCCCACTTCACTAGGAAGTGGGCACTTCCTAGTGAAGTGGGCAGAGCCGGGATATTGCCACAATCTCCCGGGAGTCCAGGAGACTCTCGCAAAATGTGGGAGTCTCCCGGACATTCCGGTCGAGTTGGCAAGATTGGTTAATAAAGTGTGTGTTGAAATAGGTTAAGTAAATTAATAAATATTTCAGATTAGCATTCCCATCATTTTGAAATGAAAAACAGGGAGGCCCCTAGCCATAAAATTTTAGTAAAATTTACTACTTACTGCAATAAGATAAAACTCTTGTGGGAACCTATTCTATTATCACACATTGTCACATAATTAGCACCTTCATGACTTCTTGTCATTTTCACCATTACCTGTCTCAGCAACTGGAGAATGCTACTTCAAGAAACACTATAAGCGTAAGCATCTCATAGAAAAGGACACTTGTCTAGTTCATTTACTGGCACAAGAATCACATTGCTTGCCTGCATTTTCCTCAAATAACAGTCTACATACTCTTCTTCAACTGAGATGTAATTGTTGAGACAAAGCAAGAAACATACAATGACATTATGTCTTCGCTATACAGAGAATGGTGACTGAGGAGGGATAAGCATGAGTCATCTGTCTAAACAGAAAAACCACACTTCAACATGTAATATTCATGTACCAAATTTAGAATAAACAAGAAACACCATCTTTCTCTGTCACTTGTTACCATAATAGGAAACTACCTGGAACAAGGACAGATAGAATGACGTAAGATAAGAAGACAACTTGTCTCAAGGGGTAGGAGTGCACCCACTGAGATTTTCAGTGCCAGCCAGTGGGGAATGCCATACCGTCACTTCTCCTACTGCCTTCATTGTAAAACTATCACATTCCTTTCACTTACATTTTACATACCTAAATTTGCATACTGCTACTTCTAAATTTCCACATCGACCACTGGTGCCAACAATAACATTTCATGTGGCTTTGTTGCCTAACTCATAAGATTTAACCAGCCCTAATCTAGAATGTCTGCGAACTATGAATGTTTATTGAGGTAATTGTTAGGCCTAAAGATTGAAGATATTTACAAAAAGGTATTTAAAAAAAACAAATAGAGATTTTATAGGTCATAATTGACAAGGAAGCAGTCCTGGAAATATGTAAACTGAAATCAAAACTGTAGTGCATAACATTTCCTATCTCACTGTGATCCCTTCTCAAATTTTTCACATTAAAATTTTATTTTCAAACTCCAAACCACCCATCGCACACTGAAACACACACATACATTACCCAGCAACCAGACATATTTCTTCCGCCTGAGTGCTGGCCGCTCTATGCATGCTCTGAGTGGCGACGTCACCACCGTCAGCAGTTAGATTATATCTGCTACCTATGTAAGGAAGGCTCTGTCACCCAGAGTATTACGTCTAGTCAGCATTTTTGTACTATTCCCAGTGTTCTGGTATATGGTTGTTCTATTACTGATTTCTGACCAGGCTTTCCCTGACTTCTCTATTGGACTCTGTTTTGGCTCTGAACATACTCCCGACATTTGACCTCTTGGTATTCTTTGACCAATCTTTTGGATTTCCCATTTGCAGTGCGCATCCTGATTGGCTTGAACTCGGACTGTTTAACCATCCACACGCACTTATGACATTGCTGGAAGATGTCCCTTGAGGCAAAATCCAAACCTCCTTGTGGGGGCCCCTGGCAAAGACCAGGGGCACGTTAAACTCTGTGCCTCCAAGTTCAGTAGTGTCAATCCCAGCAAGTAGGCACCATCCACTATATAGCCTGTGACACCTTCATTATATCACTCCCTTGGTTCTAAGCATTTAAGGCCAAAAGGGAATTGTAAAAAGTGGGATCCTGCTGAATTAAGCAAAATGTGGGAATCCCACAGTAATACTCAGGAATGGAAGTGGGGTAGAATTTTAACATAATTTAACGTGTCAAAACCACTTTGTCTTTCATTTTTATTTCCAGAAGAAAATTTTCCCTGGAATTGTAAATAAATCTTGCTTGGATTACAAATGAAGAATAATTCCTAAGAATTGCCATTAAATAATTTTCCTGTGGATTGTATGAAGATGATCCCATTGGATTGCAATGGATTTACTTAACAATTGTTTGTGTGTGTTATTTGGCTTTTTCACTATTATGCTACAATTATACTTGGTTTTGGTGGTAAGAAAGATGGATCCTGCACTGTAGGTTTTCTTGTTAGTAGCTAAAACTGTCTGGTCTGGGGCTGGCTTTTAACATGGGACTTACATATAGCAATGGGATTACATGTTCGCTTTCCCCCTGTTTAGTGGGAACCAGCCTAGGCTATCTAGTACTGGGGCTGGTTGATGCATTTCTGGGGATTGACCATTTTTATAGATTTTATGAACGGAACTTCTCCCACTCATTTTGATGGTCTAGTCGTTTACTCTGGATGCTTTATAAATATTTAAATGGAGAGTGCAGCATTTGTCAGGAACATACAATATTTATATACCTGAAAGAATACTCACAATGGAGACTATTACTTTATAGGCAAAAGCAAGATTCTGCATCCCATCATTTGAAAATACAAGAAGAGAAAAAGGTCAGAGAGGGATGGTACAATAAAGGAAAGTTTTTAATGTATTACACACAAACAGAGTTACGCTTCTATGGATATTGAAAGGTAAATATACAGGTAATTAACAAAAAAAGCATCTGGGTAAGTACACCAAGCATGTTGAAAGCAACGGTACCCCAAAAAGGTGTGGGTGTTGTGTTATTTAAACCACTAACACCCCAGCATGGTCTTGGTGATGCAAGAAAACGCTGGATTGTCCTGATTGCCTATAGTGACTTGAAAGGGGATATACATTCTGGTGACAGTGAATCTGTTGACACCAAAATGGTGACAGTGTAAATGTCGACAGATTTATTGGTGACATTGTGACTGTTGACAGTATTAATGGTGACAGTCACAATGTAAACAGTCAAAGGGCAATGTCAGCGGCAGCCGGTGGATGCAGCACAAAATAGTTAATATTAAAAAAGACAAAACACAAACATTAACCCCCACCCCCAAATACAATACAGCCCGCCAACACAATATGGTACAATAATACACAATGATATAAATAAAAATATATAAAAAGCATGCTCCTCACACAGATTAACCCTAGTGCTGCCAACCTAGCACTAGCGAATTTTGGAGTCCACCTCATTTTACTAGAACTAACTCTAGGCACTGCCAGCTGGGGCTGGTGGCACTATAGCAGGGAAGCCCACAGTGTGGGTCCCTCTGCCATAATGACAACCAGCCACAGGCTGGTCAGCACAGGGCTGGATTCCCTAGGGAGATGGGGCATGCAAAAAAATTGCAACCATGGCCAGGGTCTTTCAGTCAGGTGCCACTGTACTCCTAGCTTGCTAAGTCACAGCAGTCAGCATCGCTAAAGCTGATATTTATGTGGTTAAGCCTTTGCTCCCTCTGGCTCAAGCACACTGGGGCCAGATGCAAGACCAGGCCTTGGGCTGGATGGACCAGCCTATTGAGGATGGCAACCAGTATTGTGTCAAACATCCCTAGTGTGTGCATATAATGCAATGCGTACTGGTCCTTCATCTCCCGACGGCTTTTATGGATACCATTCATGAGGTCAGTGACTTTGCCAGATCCAGCAGGGGAAGATAAGGTTGGCATCTAAAGTGGTTCATCCTCAGCTTCTTCTTTCTCCACAGCGAGTAGTTGCTTTGCATCCCATGGCTAATAAACATATATACAGTATATCTCTGCACTCATATAAAAACTTGTCCAAAGTCCCCTTGCTTTGGTGCTCCTCCGTGTCTCTAGCTCCCTCAGGCAGCTCTAACAAAAGTTTTTAGAAAGAGGGCACTTACCAGACTTTCATTAGTTAAGAACTCTTTACTCTTATTTTTTATCTTCTAACGGATGTTCCAGTCCATAACACAGACCTTTTCTCAAGACCACAAAAAAGTGAACAAAACAGTCACCAGCCTTACCCACCATATAAGTGTGCTACATGAAAAAACAGTCAGTATTTAACATATGTGCAAAACAGAAAACTAATTTTCACCCCTTGCATTGTAACATGGTTTTGTCCAGGAGACTTAAATAAGAAACTTCTTAATTTAAGTTCCTTAATGAATGAGGCCCTAAGTTTCTAATTTAAGCAATGGTAAAGTATCCACAAAAAAAACATCGTTTTCATGTCATGCTACAATAAAATTACACTTAATACTTCTTACATCTATTAACCATTTCCTTGCTAATCAACATATGATATGCTAGATGTTAAGACATGTGTGTACTATTAGTAAATCATTTTAACCCTTGCCATTCATAATATGTAAATACTAATCTTTATTTTTAACAGTGTCCTTTTCCTATCAATTCCAGATGTAACTAGGAAAGCTTCACTCTGTATAAATACATGAATATATATAAATAAATATATAAGAAATATATACACATACCATATAATTTGTCAAACTAGAATACTGCTTAGCCGCCATAAAGCAATTATCATAACCACAAATAAATAATTTCATGTCTTTTAAATATTACTTTTTGCGGATTTACACTTTCCATTCATTCTCAAGGTTTTGTTTATAGTATTTTTCTCTTTTTCTTCCTTGTATTTTAATTTTTACTTTTTTTTCTGGTATTGCCCTGTACTTATTTCTTATGATCAAGCTGGGCAAATTTAATATAAAAATAACTATTTATTTTACCACAACATACCTATCAATCTTTTTACATTTTGATGAAAACCAATCACAACCAGATTAGTTAACTCCACATTAATCCTCACATAAATTAACTGAATTTTTAAATGTTTGTGCCAGTTTCCTTATGATCTTCATTTATCCTGTGCCTCAATGTAACAATTATATTATGTAAAAGTTAATACTCTCACCCTTAAAATAGAATTTCCCTGTGTTCACCAATATTCTTCTCTCAGGATGTGGCTGCACCTGTACTACCCGCAATGCACCAAAACCAGATGACCTCTTCCTCATTATCAGACGAGAAATGGGGAACTATTTTTTCCTTGATTAACGTTCTTGAGAGCCACTTTTATAGGTGCAATTTGAAGCTGAATTGACTTTGTGTTTCTCTGCTGTGTAGGGAAACCTCTTACTTTCTCTTCTCTGTCCCTTTAAGGAGCGAGGTTTTAGGGTAATCTTTCCACTTCTCCAAAGAGCCCTGTTACTGTACCCACCTCTGCACCTCCTGGCAAAAGCTGAAAATATATTTGGAACACTGGTCCTAATTATCACCTCCAACATAGTGACTGGACCGGTGGTAATCGTTAATACAATTACCACTATTTCAACAACCACTTTACCTGCAAAACAAACACGAAAGTTTTAAAAAGCGATGGTAATATTTATAGACTTACTTTTAAAGCGACTGAACATCACCGATGGACCCGAATGCCGACCGCAAGTGATCTCAATTGAAGAGGTGTCCGGCGCTACTGTTTATCGCGAATTGTATTCATCTGAATTTAAAGTGGCAATGTCGGGTTAAGTGTTTAAACACTTACCCTGCGGGGGCCCGACATTGCCACTTTAAATTCAGATGAATACAAGTTGCGATGACAACAAACAGTAGTGTCCGACACCTCTTCAACCGAGATCACGTGCGGTCAGCATTCGGGTCCATCGGTGATGTTCAGTCACTTTAAAAGTAAGTCTATAAATATTACCATCGTTTTTAAAACTTTTGTGCTTTTTTTGTAGGTCAAGTGGGTGTCGGATTTTTTCGAAACTGAAAAACCGTACCCCACCCGACTGGACACCACAATGTTATTGATCAAAAGTTCTACAAAGACATGGTTTCAATCCTTCTGAAGAAGTCGTTACTTGTGCCAAAACACACAAGTATTAATAGGGATACTCAGTGTTTCATCATTGCCAACCTGAAAAATAAGGACTTTTCAGTTTGATCCGTTCATGGACATCGGCATTAAGAGATTCTTGCAGGACTGTGTGCATATGCAGTGTACCGGCTAGTGCAGAACATATCAGTGATTAAGGATGATTGGAAACTGTAAGAGGACACACTACTAACTGGAAGTATCTCTTGCTAAACTGTGTCTTGCATTCTTCAAAACTCACATGGACTGTCTAATACGGACAGACAATTTATATGAAAGTGTTTGCATGATTGTGGATTTACTTTTGGATCCTCATAATGACTGACAACCATATATATTTATCAGTACTGCTAGTTTGTTCTGTTTATGTTTGGATTGAGAGCAGAATGGATTGGACACTAAATTACTGAACCACACTAACCAATGAATGCAATACTGTTTTATACTTCGACACGTTTTATAAGGGCTGTCTTGAGTATAAGATTTATATATTGCCATTTCAATTGCTCTTTTATGGTGTATGTTTTATATATGGAGATCAAATAATAAATGTCTATATTTTATAGAAATGTACAGACAGGTTTTTTTTAAATAATGTTTAGGAAAAGGAGACAGCATGAAAAATAGGTATACTACAAAGTCCAGAAATATTACAAACAGCAAACGTATTCTCTTTTGTTTTCAGAAGCATTTTGCACACATTTCACGAAATGTTAATCCCATTTATCCACACACCAGATGACCCCCTCCCTTTTGTCAATGCCAATAGTTATAAATCAATATCAGAACACAAAGAGCAATTAGAGATTGTTTGAATTTTATTACAAAATGTGACATGCAGCGCGCTCAAAGAATAATGAATCTATATAGGGGAAAATATGAACATTTAATTTATATGACATGAACTACATCATTGAATGAAAAAAGCTCCACTTGACAACTTTTTAATCACAATACTGCAGAAAATTGCCAGCTAATCAAAAACTATCTGCTCCCTAAATCTTCATCATCAACCTTGATTTAAATTGCACCAGCAGATTTTGTAGCGCTTTACAATTGGGATACCTAGTCATATCCCAAAAGAAGGTACTCAGTGACGATCAGGACACTGACACAATGTTAGATAGAGACACTGTTCTCAATCACTCCGGGATTCAAGAAGGTATAAGGCAAAAATATGTTCGTGTTCCGTTCAGTAATGGACTTGGAAATTTCATCCAACTTGTTCTGGAAATCCTTTATGAACTTCTGTGGGACCTCCTCTGTAAAACGCACATCAGGGTAATCCCCTAAACGTCTCTGGAGAGCAATAAGGAATCTGATTAATGGAAGCTTTTTTAGCCAAAATTTAGCCATGATTTCTTTATGTATTGACTGAGTCCATTCATCAATACATTACAGAGCAGAGCTGCATGTACATGAATGGACAGCTGTATATATCATGATCTGCGCAAGAATTCTCTCTTACATATTCCCCAGACTAGAAACACAAAAGGAGCAGATCTGCTTATTGCTTTTATGTCCGTACAGGATAATAGTACTCACCCGGTCTCTTGGCTCATTACTAAGCAGCCACACTGTGGTCATTCCAGTAGTGGTAGTGTTTACTTCTGGCAATGCATCCAGGATACTCTGGGGTGTGCTGACCCCTTTAGCTGTGGGAGGGGGGTTTTTCATGGATGTGGGACCATTGGGCATCCAGGCATAGAAGTCAAACTGCAATACAAACATTGATCATCTGAAACATTTTTATATGCATGAATAATTTATCCACAAATGCATAATTATCTTCTCAATATTTTCCTAATTATACATAGGATATTTACACATTACCATAATACATTATAAAGGAAGATCTAGCTCGAGTGTAAATGTAATATTTTGTATCTCAAACTAAATATATTTTCCACATGGACCAGTAAATATTGTCACATGAATCACATGTGGTTTCTATGCAGAATATCAAATGTAGGCTTACAACATGTGTATCAGTTGTTAGTTAAATGTCTCATCTGTCAATCATGCATAAAGCAAATGGAAATAGGGTGTGAAAAATTTGACAAGAGTTTGTGCAACACATACTGTAGTTATTGTGTTAGAAATCCTGTTTTTCAATGACTAGATGGTCTTAGTCATAATGCTTGATGTACAGCCTCAAATCCTCCAAATCAAGGATAAAATCAGATTTTATATTTACATTAAATTCTTTTCTTAGTCCATGGGGGACATTGGACCATGGGGTATAGAACCTCCTTCAGAACATGGACACTTGAAATAATTCTATCAATTAAATGCTCCTCACTCTTATACCTCCCCATCGTGCAGGGAAATCAGTTATTATACTAACCAAGTCCCACAGGACAGAACCAAAAAGAAACAATAAAGAGAGATAGAAATTACTTCATCCCTGAAAAAGTAACATTTAACTCTGGTAAACTTCTTCCCAGGATATCTAGAGCTTAATTGGGTGGGCACTCAGTATTTATCATGGACTAAGAAAAGAATTTAGCGAAAGTTTAAAATCTAGTTCTCTATCAGCCACTGGGGGACACTGGACAATTGTGATGTATCAAAGCTACTCCCTTTGGGTGGGTACGCTCACAAACTAGTAGTGCGCAGCACCCTATACCTAAATCCAACGACCTTAGAATTGTAAAGGTATGTATAGAGCCCCATGTGGCAGCCAACCAAACTGCCCGGCCGAAGCCCCATGATGAGCCATCCACAAGGCGCTCACCGATTACACCAATAAAGCCAGCTGTGCCAATCTCTGCCATGACTGGCTTCACCAGTCTGGTGCCACAACTGCACCTCCACTCCTTTCTATCATACCCTTTAAGGATGCAGGAATCATCGCCATTATAGGGAGCCAGTAATAATTCTAGAAGCCTATCGCAATAGAGAATTTGTATATCCCTGATGTTGACGTATGCCACTGTGGTGGAATTGTCTAATTGAATCTGCATGGGATTTCCACATGATTGAAGGTAACCCTGAGCTAGAACGTTTAGCATCGCTCTTAATTCTAGAATACTTATCGTAAGGTTTGCAAGAACGGACAGTGAAAGGAGACAGCCTCTCAGCACTAGGGGCAAGCATCTGTTGCCACAATTGCCCAATTTTATATAGTCAGGTGACAGGCCCTGTTAATGCTGCCATCTCAACCTCCAGAGGAGCAGCTTCCATCTGAGAGCCAATAGAAACACCTTATGTTTAGGTGGAAATACTCAGATTAATAAGTGCCGAGTGTCCAGAGGATTATCCTGCTGAATGAATCTGTCCGATACCTTAACAGAAACAGCTTTTGGAAAGATAACCCCTCCCACTGTCTTATACTAACACTGGAAGAAAATCACACCCACTGTAAGTAATGTGGGATTGGCTATCCGCATGGCAATTAAAGCTGGTCCACAGTGAGATAGGTAGTGAGAAGGTAGGAAATCAATCTATTTTCTCACCCAGGAATCTGAAGTGGAACTGAACCACTGACCCCTATAAAATCAGCAGAATGACATACACGACTGCCTCTACGGGTGGGCAGAATGTCCATCATGCAGCCTGTTATTCCGAGGACCTGGCTGATAGCATCTTAGTGGAAAAAGTTTGCTTAACTCTCTGCTGTCCTCCACAAAGAGCTGGGAACTGACAGTGATTTCTGAACCCTGTGCCTTTACCGCTACACAAAAAGGCCTGAAACCAATCGTCCTACGCTCTTGGCAGTTGTACCAGTAGTAGCCCTTTCACTGTTCATCTGGCTAATAATCTTATCCAAGTCAACCCCAAATAGACATCACCGTAAAATACAAGGAATCCCGACTCCTTTTGACTCTGCATCTGGCACCCAAGCATTGATAAAATTGCCTTGGCAAGCTGAGACCATCAAGATGAAATTCTGGCCCCTGGTTTTACCAGTATCCAGAGCTGTGTCCCCAGATATACTTATTCTTCCCAGATGTGTACCGCCAAGATCGCCATTACAGACCAATGCCACCCAGACAGCAATCCTGCAAAGAGTTGCTCTGACCACTTTTCTGTGGTCCAGTTGACCCAGTTTTTTGGTGCATTATTACGCTAGGCTTGTATGGGTGTTGGTGTGTATGCGCTACTGGCACGGGTTACTCCACCTAGCAAAACTAGAAAAAGAAATTTTAGTGCCAAAATGGGCCAGGGGATTCAAATAGGCGGCATCCAAAGATGGCTGACTATTCTGTATGCAGAACACACTGAGGAAGCCACTATATGTGGTGAAACCCATTTGGTACATACCTACACTACAAGAACAGTTTGCCATTTAGTTTCTCTTTTTTAAAGCTTTCATTTATAATCTATTTATTCTCACTTCTATTTTTATTACTTTAGCATTTATTATTATTTTTCTATTTTTATGTTTATAGATTATTTATTTGCATTTCTATATTGTTTTCTTCCTGTACTCATCCCCACCCATCTCCTTCAATTACTCTGTATCTATGTTAATAATTCTCTATATTACCTTTCACTTCTACCTACATTCATAACCCTGTCCAATCTGTACTACTACCTACAATCTGGTTTATGGTTATTATCCCTACTATCTTCTTACTCTCCTATTGTTAATTGTACAATCATTCCTGCTCCTGAAATCTAATATATTTTACCCACTTATACCTACAGTACATTTTAATCTCTACTCTACTTACACTCCAATTTTGTTTCTATCCACATCCCTATCTCTACTTGCATTACTATATCAATTTCTATCTGTATTACACTGATTCCTCCTTTTCTTCCTTCTAAAACCCCTAAACTTGGCCTCCAGCCTCATATTTCCCTGCACCACACTCTTTTCCCTTCCTACATTACTCTCTCTTACACCACATTCCTGCACTATATCCCTCTCTACAGACAATACTACTCCCAATTCTATCCATTACTACACCACATTCTACTTTCATCTCAATCTTCATTTCTATTACCTCTTACTTCCACCTCCAACAGATCATCATCATCATCATCATTTATTTATATAGCGCCAACATATTCCGTAGCGCTTTACAATTGGGGACAAACGTAATAAACTAATAAACAAACTGGGTAAAACAGACAAAGAGGTGAGAAGGCCCTGCTCGCAAGCTTACAATCTATGGGACAATGGGAGATTGACACATGAGGTTAAGTATACATTTTGCATCTTGGCCCAGCCAGACTGCAAAGGTAGGGTGACTCATAAGCTAAATGATCCTGTCACACAACAATGTTGGTCCGGGGGTAGTTGTCTTGTGTGAAATTGTGTAACAGGCTAAAGGTAGTGAGGTTAAGATGGTGGTTGAGGAATATTATAAGCTTGTCTGAATAGGTAGGTTTTCAGAGAACGCTTGAAAGTTTGTAGACCAGAGGAGAGTCTTATTGTGCGAGGGAGAGAGTTCCATAGAGTGGGTGCAGCCCGAAAAAAGTCCTGTAACCGGGAATGGGAGCATGTAATGAGGGTGGATAAGAGACGCAGATCTTTTGCAGAACGGAGTTGCCGAGTTGGGAGATATTTTGAGACAAGAGAGGAGATGTATGTTGGTGCAGCTTTGTTGATGGCCTTGTAGGTTAGTAAAAGTATTTTATATTGGATTCGGTAGAAGACAGGCAGCCAGTGTAGAGACATACAGAGTGATTCAACAGAGGAATAGCTATTTGCAAGGAAAATCAGTCTTGCCGAAGCATGCAAAATAGATTTTAGGGGTTTGAGTCTGTTTTTGGGAAGACCAGTAAGGAGGGAATTGCAATAGTCAATGCGGGAGATGATTAGTGCATGAATTAAGGTTTTAGCAGTGTCTTGTGTGAGATATGTGCGGATTCTGGAAATGTTCTTTAGATGTATGTAACATGATTTAGATATAGAGTCAATGTGGGGAACAAAGGATAGGCGTGAATCAAGGATTACACCTAGGCAGCGAGCTTGTGGGGTGGGATTTATGGTCATGTTATCAACAGAGATAGAAATGTCAGGTATGCTCTTGTTGGCGGGTGGGAATATTATTAACTCTGTTTTAGAAAGATTAAGTTTGAGTTGACGAGAGGACATCCAAGATGAAATGGCAGAAAGACAGTCAGTTACACGGGACAACACAGATGTCGAGATATCAGGAGAGGATAGATAGATTTGGGTATCATCCGCATAGAGATGATACTGAAAGCCAAAGGAACTTATTAGATTTCCAAGAGAAGCGGTATAGATAGAGAACAGCAGAGGACCTAGCACCGAGCCTTGTGGTACTCCAACTGATAGGGGAAGCGGAGCAGAGGTGGCTCCAGAGAAATTAACAGTGAAAGAGCGATTAGAGAGGTAAGATGAGAACCAGGATAGAACTGTGTCTTGAAGACCTAGGGATTGCAGCGTTTGTATGAGAAGAGAGTGGTCGACGGTATCAAATGCAGCCGAGAGATCCTGGACCACCATACCCGGTATGTCCATTTAAAGCAATTTTCCATACTTTATTTCATGTACACCATCTCTAACCCCTATTATTTCATTTTACTCCTACTTCCAAAATTATTTCACCCTCTAACCCATTCTCAATTTCTCTTACCTGCATCAAGACATCTTGATTCTTCATCAAGAACTACCACCGCAGCTCAACATTTCAAACATCCTTCGGATACACAGAACAGAACCAAATCACAAAGACCACACCGACAAAAGCCGAGAAACCACACGACGACAACCCTTTATGGCCCGTACTCCACGGCTACCGAAAGTATGAGAAATAGTTTTTTCTACTTTTTTTTAGTCTAGTTGACCCTATCTGAGGCTAAAATGGGTCTCAGTAAAGCACCAGCCACTAGCTAACTAGTTTTAAGAATGGTCTCAAACATTCTTAAGGGCTGTGGTATTCATGGATAAGAATAGACGTGACATTAGACAGTCACGCTATAAAGACGACCCCCTAGGTGGAATTTCCCTTGTAACCTACTCTGGTAAGGGATAAAGTGTCTAAAATATGCATATAACCTAAACCTATGTAGTGTTTGGGTCCGCAACTAGTACAGCAATTTTTTTTAATTGCGGAGAACAAGTACTGTTTTAACCATGCATATCGCCCAACCCGGCTCGCCTTTTGGAATTGCTAAGAGAAGCATTGGGTAATTGGCTGAAGATTCAGTGAAATCGAGGGAAGGACAGGTCCCTTCTCCTACAACCAGTGGAAGTGAAGCGAGCTACTAGGCAAATGCTGAATTAGACTGCGCTAGTGCCTTAGCCCAAGCCGGAGGTGATCCTAGCCAGCGCTTACGACATGTGGCCTCCTGCCAAAGGCATCCATGTCTGACTGTCCACTTGGTGATATCCTGATATTTTACATAACTATGACAAGTCACAGATGAAGCCCTGCCATCCTAGACCTCCCTTTATTTGGCCTGACAAGCAAGGAAGATAATCCACGGCAAATACAGAGTGCACAACATAGAAAGGGAGAACTAGGTATCAACAGACAGCAATAAACTCATCAGTAAATTGTGCAAAAATATACTTCACAATCCCCAATACAATCCCACTCCAGCTAGAAGTAACTATCTTCTGCTGGGGAAACAGAGGAGAGCTGAACTTCAGTGTCTGATCTAGACTGATATTCAGTATATACCTGAAAGCAGTCAGGGAGGGGGAGAGCAAATTATGCTACCTGTACCTTCCCCGCAGAACCCAGTATGCATAGACCTTTTTATCCAGCCTAAAAAGATAAAAGAGCAGGAAAAAAAAGTACAGAGTACACAATATGGAAAAGTGAACCAGGTATCAAGAGACATAAATTTAATTCATCAGATATAGAACAATCCCCAATTCAATCCCGCCCCAGGTAGAGGTGAATACCGGAGGTTGGTGAGACAGAGGAGAGTTGCACTGCTGGCACAGTGTCTGATCTACATTATATTAATATTTATTTTACACCTGGGACATACATCATTAAGATAAGCTAAAGTAATAAAATGGAGGTTTTTGTTACGGATGGAAGAGTAAAAGTCCTAGGAGTTCAGAGATCTGTAGGTAAATATATCAAGGTCCGATTTTTTCAGCGTATTAAAATCACGGCAAATCAATGATGATAAACTTCCCCCCGATTTTAGTGCAAAAGTTTCTGAAATGTATCAAGCTGCGATTTTTACCCCGATTTTCAAAATCGCTGGTCATCTCTGGTGATTTGCTGCGATGTCAATTACTCCTGTGGTTAGCAAACTCTCCTGTGTTGTCCCTATCTAGCTGTGAGATTAGTAAACCCATCACTGTTACATTGCCCTGTCTATAGAGCCGGAGGTCCGAACAGCTGTCAAAACTGAAAAAATAAAGGTTTAAAAAAAAAAACAAAACAAAAAAAAAACAAAAAAACAACAAACACATGGAGTCCCCCTCTAGTAACCCTAGTGCTGCCAGCCCACTACTGGTTACATGAAAATCATGGAAAAATTTTGTGTGGGGGTCCCCATGATTTCACATAACCAGCACTAGGCAAACCAGCCGGGTTGGTGGCACTATAACAGGGGGACACGCAGCAGGGGTTCCCTAGGGAGTGGGGTACGCCGAAAAAAAATGAGCTGGCCCTCCCTCTAGAGACAACCAGCACAATGTTGAAAGCACTAGGGCTCTTCCTACACCCCTGGGCGGTGGGCGTAGGGTACTAAATGGCGATAAAAGTGTAAAACAATAAATGAATGCCATTTTGTTTTGTGGAACTACAAATCCCAGCAAGTCAGGGTGCCCTAAACAGTGTGGGCATGCCAATACTTGTATAACTACAAGCACCAACATACCCATGGCAGCCAGGGTATGTTGGCACTTGGAGAACAAGTGCCAACATGCCCTGACACCTGAGCTTGCTGGGACCTGTAGTTCCACAAAAGAAAATGTTAAATAACCCTCATTAAAACCACATACATTAAAAATAATAAAACCCCAATAAAGACACTAAACACCCTCATTTATACCACATATTTTTATTAAAAATAATAAATGCCCAGAATACTCACCACTGATGTTTTCATCTGTTGTCAGCAGCTTTTAATCCGAAAATAGAAATCTACAATGAACTATAGAACTATAGAAGAGAAGACTCTTCTATATGAACTCTAAAATGAACTCTACAAATCTGTGTCGGGGGGAAGCCACATAGATTTTTAAATTGCAGACTGTCACCAGATGGGTTAAATGATACAATTGAATTCAATGATCGGTATTTATAGGTAGAATATATAGATACACTGTTTTTGACGTCTTTTTGTAGGGTTTTTTGTGAAAATAAATCCTAGTTTTACATCTATTCAGTACATTTATTTCTCTATGAAGAGAGTTCACCCATTGATGTAGGTTATTAGTCAGTTTTAGTTTATTTGTTGTAATTTGAAAAAAAAATATTGAGCTCTTTGAGGGGTTCTGGTTATATATTAACATTAATATTTTTCTTTTTGTAGTCAAATATGAATATATTAGTGTATGTCTGTGCTTTTATGCCTTATACATATGTATTGACATGTGTATATTTAATTGAACTATATAGCTATATATTTACTCAATTAGTTATCTCATATGTGAGAAGTCAGATCTTGCTAAATCCCCCTTTTTTCTGTATGTTGAAAGTTTGTCGGCATGTTAAATTTAATTTTATCATTAAAAGTTATGGATTTTATTGTTTTACAATGTCTAAGAATGTGTATTTGTAAAATATTACAAGAGTTAATTCTCTGGATGTTGGTCAAGTGTCCTCAGAAGTCTCATTTAACATTCATTGATTCACCAATCACAAGATGTGCTCAAGCTTTATATAGTTGGATACTATAGAGATGACTGCATTGCTTTGAGAAAGTCTGTTGTGATCAGATGAAATGTGTCAGAGAAACCTCTCTCCTTTATAGAAGATCCGACAGACCATACTTCCGTTATCTACAGTGTTTACTTGCAACAATAGGTACTTGTCGTTCAGGAACTATTAAGCTACTCAGTGCATTGAATGGTCTTTTCTAGCTGACCATTTTTTTTTTGATTGTTAGTAGAATAAATGTTGACTAATTGTTATACACAACGAAATATATAAAGATTTTCAGAAGATGAGGACCAGATTTCTAATGGCACAACAGACAATACTATGGGAACAGCATTGATTGTGATCTTGGGAGTTCAAGTTCCATCTAGGTTGATTTTAGCGGGGTTCTATTTTTTTGTGATTAAGATAAATGTTGGGTAATTTTTTATATAACTATAAAGCAATTGTTACTAGTAAAGATACATTTAATAGCTTGATATGCAAGTGATAATGTTTGACATTTGTCTTTACAAGTTTATATAAACTTCAAACCTGTTTTCCATGGTCATATCTTTTCGGAGATTTTAATTAACTTTTAATTATAATGTTATACAGATTTAATATAAAACAAGAAAGGGTTTATAGAATTCAGGTAAAAAATGCTCATATTGTTATTATGGTATATTGTTTTTTCTTGTTTTTTTGCCAACATGATGCAAATAGGTTTTAATTAGAGATGTTCACTGACCCCCGTGTTCTGGTTTTGGCAAAATCGCCCTCATGTGTTTTGGGGGGTTTTTTGGATCTGTATTTATTAAAAAAAATTGCTAAAATCACATAATTTTGCTCTATTTTTGTTCCTATTATTAATCTCATAGCACTAATTTCAAGTAATTTGCAGTCACTTTTGACCCACCTCACAGGTCACAATATTATTTTCATACACTTTCAAACAAAGACTGTAGATTTAGAAGACCAAGCCTGCCAGCCCTAGTATTTGTATTTCAGCAATGGCAATTAACAATGGAGCTCTCTTGAATGTCACTGTAGACTAAGAACACTGCTACCCCCTCCTCTTTCTATTCTACATATGACACTACCCAACTGCTCTACAGACTGTGCTACCCCTTCTGTGTCCCTCTGTAAAATGGCGCTAGATCACCATGGAGGGCGGTACTTCTAGAATCCAAAACTTCTGAGATCTGACAACGTTTTGACTCGTTTTCAATTCCGAGAGTGCGCGAAAGTGGCTCGGAATTGAAAACGAAAGTGGCTTAATGCAATGTGTTGCTGTATTTCACCTCTGAAGAAATTAATGTGCAGGTGATGAAATGCATCAGGATAAATCTCCATGCTGTTCCACTAAATTGGAAGTTAAATCTATTTTCAGTCATTTCAATGACTGATTGGGACCCATTAGTGATCTTGGAGATTACAAAATCAAATGAGTTCTTAAGCTTCATCATTTTTCAAAGCTATTGGAACAGCGTAATTACAGCTTACACTTGTGTTTGTTTTTATGTTTATCTCACATTCAGATATTTTTTTATATGTGTGTTATATGTGCATTTTTAAGATACTTTTTTTTATCTATTTAGATGTGATACTGTTTATATTATAAAGAAATTCTATTTAATATACCTTTTCAGCATCATGTGTGGCTTGGTTATATTTTGACCTGTTGCAGCGCTGTAATAATTTTTTTTTTTGTTTATAATTTGCCTTGCTTAGGTGGGGCCTAACACACCCCATATTACAGCTGTGCTACTGATCAAATGTAATAATTGATATTTTATCACTATACTCATATATATATTTTCATTTTATCATCCAATTACACCTATGGTGCGCCAGTTAAATCTTTTTCTTTGCTGTAAATTATACTGCTTGTACCTGCACCTCCCCCCAGGACTTGGTAGTTATAGTCCTCTCTTTTTCCAATCTGAAAAGAAAAAGCGCAGCAAAAAGGCAGATACAAAGTACACAATATTGAAACGTGAACAAGGTATCAGTAAACAATAAAACTCACCAGAATTTGAGCAAATTTATCACATAATTCCAATGCAATCCCACTCTAGCTAGCAGTATTTACCTGCTGCTATAGAGACAGAGCAGAGTATAGCTAATGGCACAATGATCTTCACTACATAGCGGAAATCAGTCAAGGAGGGGAGTGCAATGATGCTGCTTGGGCCTGCACCCCCCCTTAGGACTTAATAGTCATAGACCTCTCTTTATCCAACATTATAAGAAAAAGAGTAGGTAAAGAGGCAGCAGAGTTGCTGGCGAAGTGACTGGTTTAGACTGGTCTTTAGAACACAGCTGAAATCAGTCAGGGAGGAGGCGAATAATATAGTACAGGGGTCTACACCTCCCCCCAGGACCCAGCACATCAGCAGCCAGCATCCTAGAGGACACACCCTTGTGCTACGGCTGTGCCTAGTGAAGGCCTGCCTTTGATGAGGCGGCCCCACCGGATCCTGCTTCCCAAGTGGAGCCCTGGCTCTACAGTGCGGTTGCTTGGCAGGCTCCAGGCCCCACCATAAGCTGACCACATTTTTAACATCCCCTTCCGGTTCCAGGAAGGAGAACTTACCTTGCCGCTCTCCCGGTGTGGTCTGGTTCCCAGCAAGACTGCCTGCTCTAGGTGTCCAAAAATTCAAATAAAAGAAACAGGCAGCCCAGAGAAGAAGACCCTGTAATGAGGGCACTCTAAAAAGCTGATTTCCCTGCAGGATGGGGAGGTATAAGAGGGAGGAGAATTTAATTGTTAGAATTATTTAGAGTGCCCATGTCCTAAAGGAGGCTCTATACCCCATGGTCCAGTGTCTCCCAGTGGATGACAAAGAAAATAGGAAAGACTCACTCTGCATAGTAGGTTTATAACCTTGTATGTTGGGATGCTCTGTGTCACTCACCTGACCACTGTTGACAGCTGCGTGTTGAGCAGAACAAGTAAAGATAACCATGGTCAGGAACTTGATCAGAGAAGACTTGGTCTCCAAAGACGATGGCATTCCTATCAGAGGGAATAGTCCATTAATAAACTAGATAACACTCTACAGGATGATCTAAAATGTGATTTAAAGCAACAAGGAATCTTGGAAAATTCAAATGTATGTAACATAATTACCATATACAGAGAATTTTAATATCAGCATGCAATCTTAGTGCTGCTAGAGTCAAGCTATATGTTATTCAATTTGTCTCCGAGCTTTTTAAAGGCCAGGAAAGCATTGCCTTGAAAACTCTATATCTAAAGTCAGCCACACACAAGCTGATCCCCTTGGTCTGAATGCCAGTATCAATGTCCAAAGTGACTGTACATGTAGGTAATTGCAAAACTTTGACCTGTTAGTACAGCCAAGAGATGATCATATACAAGCTGATACTCACCTTCAAACCAGTTTAACTCAATATGTTCTTTCACAAATACTATTTAGATATTCTCTCAATAACTGTGTGCTCCCTCAGTAGTAGAAATGTACTAAATATCGCATTTGAATTTATATTTTATGATTATATAATAAAAGCTAAATTTGAATTTATAATTTGTGCAGGTCGGTCTTTTACTCTGTTGACTAGAACCATAATGTAAATGCCGAGATGTTAGTATCCCAAGAGTGCCCCATTCAAATAGTTGATCTTCCTTTTTCCATTACCATACTAGACAAATTGAGTATGAGGCCAGCATACGTTTTGGAGAAGGGGATGAGGATGGAAAGAAATCAAACAGTCAGACTGACCAGTGTGCTTTGCAACTCAGTTTAACTAAATACAGTACAAAGTTCTTAATTCTTACCTGAAGATTTATATGACAAGAAACCTTCTTTAAAGATCTCTGCTACCCAAGCCTGAAGTTCAGGGTCTGCACTGACCACTGCATCACTCTCATAGTAGTAATGAATTATGTTGGACACAAAGCTGAGTGGAGAAATAAAAAAAATATTGAGGTACAAAGAATTGAATTTCAAGTATGGAGAGTATACATGGGCTAGAAAGGGGTCTGGGATTATAGATGTCTGGAACCCCCCTTATAAGACATGTTTGAGAAATTGCTGTGTGTTGGTTGCTTTATAGCGTTTTTATGCTGTATGAAAACTTATGTATAAACCAGTTTGAGGATTTTTAAAGATGGAAATGAGGTCATCTCCCTCTGGTTGGGTAGTTGGGACAGGCCAATATTCTGCATATCTACTTGCATCTCTACCTCTCCACAGCCAGCCAGATCTTCATCCCATCATCCCTGTACAGGTAATTAGGAATGGACTCCATTCCTCTTGTCTGGATGTCTTCAGGGAGACAGAGGCTGCTGTAAGTGACCCCATCCATTGCTCTTTTCAGCAGTATTGCAATACCGCCATTTCCAGTCACCACAGCCTGGAGAAAAGTGGACTAAGTGTTAGATATGTTTTCTGCAATTTTGCATTTTGTAATTTCCTGACAATCATTTATACACCGCTGTACTGTAAATGCTGAAATTACAGGATCAAGTCAAAACAAAGCACTAAACAGATTATAGCTGGCATTGGGATGAAGACTGTGTGTAACCTTTGCATAGTAAGGGTCTCACCTGATCAAAGAGGCCTCCGGGACCAATGAGCTGAGTTCTGGCAAGGACGTTGATTTCCAGGGTGAAGCGGAGATGTGGAGTAATAAGCTGGGGGGGAGAAAGAAATACTGCTTATAGACACATCTATTCTAGGCCATAATGAGGACCTGATGAGATTCATTTTACATGCAGAAAATATAAAGCCCTTCAAATCTGCTTCAATTAGTAATTTGTGACTTAGAATCAGCAGCTCAAAAATGATAGCCTACTAAGAGTGAAAACAAGTCAGTAAAAGTCCTGCATTAGTGGTGTTTACAATTCTGGCATATATTGGAATGGCTGATGTCAAAATATTTAATCAAGTCTTAGACAAATGGTCATGGTAGTTTGTGAGAGGCATGATCATAGCACCATTTCATTTTTGTCCCATCAGAAAGCACAATGACTACACCCTTACTTAAGATTAGGACAATGTCATCTGATGCTTTGTAGGGCATAAAACTGTCTTATTGAACATTTCAACAAATCAAACCAAAGTCTACAATATTAAAATATAAATACAGATTTTATGCTGTCAGGCAGTGGATGATATTTGTATGTTGCTATTCCAGATTAAACAATCCAATTCGCCATATGAACGACAACATGGAAAATTTAAAGTCCTTGGAAACAAGATTAGTAATATTTAGAAATGCTAAATGATGACATATGCCTTGGTAACTAAATAGTTAGCATCCACATATGTTCCCAACATTAAGCCACAATGAAGGTCTTCATGTAGTTGGCCCCATAGCTCATTTATTGAAACACTGCAGTGAGCCAAACTCTCTGCAGGACAATTGTTTAAACAGGTTTCACCTTGTGCACTGGATGGCCCATTGGAAGTTGCCTGGTGGTTGCAATGTTAAAGACCTCAGCAAAGAGATGAGTGCGGAGAAGGTGAGTGTCCACTTCATGCACTTGGAAGTCAGAATTGCGCACCCAGATCTTGGCCAGTAACCAGTCAGATTCAGAGTCATTGGGTAGAAAAATTGGATTGTTCTCTCCTGGGGTTTGCATCAACTGTAAGAGAAAGCACATCTAGATCCACATATCCTTTATCATCTACGTATCCTATACCATGTGGTTTAGAAGCGATCAGTGCATCTTCACTGCATGTGCAGCTATGCTAAAATTTGTGAAAAAGCCCTTTGTACTGCAGAGAAATTTGCATGTGTTTAACCATAAAGCAGCTGAATATATTAAAATGTTAGGAAATCTTAGTTGTGAAAAAGAACGTGTATCCAAGTAATACTTCAACTGATGTTTCTTAGGATATTTCTAAATGAGTCCATTACCAGTTGGTCAACAGGAGGGGAAACCACAAATTAATTTTTGCTCAAGTAAACATTGTTACAATTTTAGAGCAGGGTCTTCTGATTTGGGTTAGGAGAATGAGCCAGGAGGCGCACAATCTGTTTGTCTACCAACTGGGGTCTGAATCTGTTTTTTGATATCTATCTGCTGTAAAGAATTTATTTTTAGCTCCTTCATACCTTTCACAGATCATTTTCCCATGTTCAAGGACATACAGGTGCCAAGACTGTTACTGGGAACAAAAGGTATGCAGTGTCCCACATTGTATACAGTTATCAGCATGATGATATACTAAAACATCACTATGCTTTAAAGACGACATATAATGTGCAGAACTCATTTGAAGCAACTGGTACCCTGAAGTTTGTGGCCATACCAGCAAACATGTTCCAATTACTGGATTACTGATCTACAGGACTGGGGAAAACTGGAGCCATAAAAGTTTATGTTGTCTATTGTCCTGTATCTAGATTATTATATTGGACACCATACTAGATATTTCAAAGAACAGAATTCTGAATAATTTTTCATTCAATTTGTTTTTACCAGTTACAGTAAATAGACATTACAAAATTGAAACTTGCCTGGATGGCTATAGGGACGAGTTGATCTTGATGATTTTTCCATAGTAAACACATAGGGGCAGCAATGTATTGTTGTTTTCCATTAATGGAGTTGTTGGCTGGGATCCCATGAAGAAATTTGTAATCTGCCAGAAAGATGTTGCCATTCTGCAAGACATATCAGGCAGTTTACTGAAAGATATATGGGTTCTAAAGCATAAGTTTGAATTAACTATGCACTAAAGGAATAAATGGGAGAGTCAACAAGTTTCAAAGTCATTTGCATTCAATAACCACCACTGGTCATCACTTGCCATACAAAACTCACCTCTAGTTCTTTGTGAAGGTTGGTGGACGTCCCCAGAGATGCAGCCACCATATCATCACCAACTGGAAAGTTTGCAGGGATTTTGAAGCATTTTTTGATTAGCATAGGGTTAATTCCATTCAGAAATTGGCTACCAAAGAAGTAATCCTCTTTCCATATCTCAGCCACCACATCTAGGGAAAAAAGACACGATGTCTAGAAGCATTATACTATTATACTGTGTGAAAGGTGGAGCTACCTGGATTTTTACTGTGCACAATACAGATCATTTCACAAGATTGTACAACAACATGGGGGATACGATTCTAATGTTATGAGATGAGAAACTTCTAATAATGACTCAAAAGTAATCGCACAAACCTTCATTAACAAGTCAGTTGTTCCTAGTCTCAGTAGTGTATGATTACCATATCAAACTAAACAAACATTATATTTTCTACAGATAATTTTATATTAGTCATTACAGGAAAGTAGTTTGGAGTTTAAGACCTTTGTAGGCTGACATGTAAGGAAATCTCTTTTCATGCAGAATTAGGTGAGTGTTACCAGAACAGATAAATGGCATAGTTCAAAGAGTAACATAAAGCTCATTTTGCATGAGATGTTTTTGTGGTAAAATT
The DNA here is from genome assembly GCF_038048845.1 of Mixophyes fleayi. Lineage (NCBI taxonomy): Eukaryota > Metazoa > Chordata > Amphibia > Anura > Limnodynastidae > Mixophyes > Mixophyes fleayi. Next base: position 39,104,447 of record NC_134403.1, on the reverse strand, counting down.
CTGCTTTATAGAAGTAGTTCTGGAAAGAAAAAATAAAAACATACCTGAATGATCTGACTGTCTGAGGCAAAACACCAATTTAATATCTTCAAGATTAGACCATGAATCCTGATTGTCTGTGAATCCTTTCAACTTCATTTCAAGTCCTCTGTGAAAGTAGGATAAAGGTGTCAAACAACCAGATGCACAGTACTGACAATTGCCTGGACTAAGTCTATTACTCCAACATCTAATAGCCAAGTTGAAAGAGAAATAACCACATCAATGCTCAGGATGGAAACTAGTATGTTCAGATAAGAAGATAGAGATTATTGCTGTGGTTTTATTTTGTGGGGGTCAAGAAGTTAATTAATTTCAAGTCTTCCTTTCCTGAATAAAAAGATAAAATATTAGGATAACTTGGCTGACTGACCAAGAGGTACTTCATCTTCTACAGGTTCATCATCATGATCATCATTTATTTGCAAAGCACCACAAAACTCTGCAGCACCGGACTGTCAGTTACAAATCTTTCAAAATACAATTGCCTATATATCTAGAGGTAAAGGGCAATGCTGACAAATTAGGAGCTAGAAGGACTCAGATTGGGCCCAGAACTGTAGCTGGTTAAAAAATATAGTAGTATCAGTTGGGGGGTAGGATAGGCTATAATTAAGAGGGGGGTTTTGAGAGATCACGTTAAATATTGAAAGTTGGGGGTGGAGTTCTGTCAGGTAGGATAGGGATCTTCATAAGTGAGGAGCAGCATGGCAGAAGTCTTGGAGGTGGTAGTTAGAGGTGGTTTCCAGAGAGGAGAAGAGGCATAGGTCAGATGCAGGTCAAAGAGGCAGAGGTGTAGTATATCTCATGATGATGTCAGTGGTATATGAGAGGAGGAGTTGGTGACATTTGAGGATGAATGGGAGTAGTTTAAATTGAATTCTGGAGGAATGGGAAGCCAGTATATGGTTTAGCAGAGTGTTGCAGCAGATGTAGAGTGACAGTAGAGAAATATCAGTCTCGTCTCAGCGTTTAGGATGGTTTGTAGAGGTAAAAGACGAATAGAAGTGGTTGTAGTAGTCAAGGCGGGAGATAATGAGATATTGGATATGGGTTTGGGATCGTCCTGAATGAGCGAGGAATATTCTGGCTATGTTTAGAAGGTAGGAAGTGAACCAGGAGATAACAGTGGTGTGAAGGCCAAGGTAGTGAAGGGTTTCAAGGAGATGAGGACAGAGGTCAAGGAAGAAAACAGTAGTGAGAAGTGACAATATGGCACTCTAGTGAGGAGAGTCTCGAGGCATGCAGAAGGAGGAAGCTTGATTGAAAAGTGTCATTAAGAGAGTGAGCAGACAAAGTGTATCATCTGGTTATACACAAGCCACTTAAGTGGGCTGAAAGCAAAGGGAGTAGAGAAATATTGTGGTAGCAAGAGAGAATTAGGGTCAAGGGATGGACTCTTGAGGAGAAGAGATATGCACATGTTTGAAGATGGAATGGAAAGCAGCAGTGGAGTGGGACATGTTGAGGAGGTGAGCTAGATGCAGTCAAGTATTGGGGGCAAGGTGTGGAGGAGTTGGGTGGAAATGGGATTGAAAGGACAGGTTGAGAGGGAAGAGGAATCAAGGAATATTAAGAGATTTTCTTCAGTAATAAGCGAGAAAGAACTGAGGGTGAGTAGCTGAATGGAAGAGAAGTTGGGTATAGGGTGATAAATCTGATGAGATGATTTTGTTACAGATGGTGTTGATTTGTAGTAAGTAGCAAAATCATGAGCAGTAAGGGAAGAAGTAGAGAATGGTGAGGTGGGCAGAGAAGCAAGTTGATGGCAGCAAACAGATGGTGGTGTTGGATTAACCTGGTGGATATTAAGGATCTAAAGTAAAGTAAGAGAGAGACGGTGGTATACTAAGAATACAGGAAACATTTGTAATGCAGGAAGTCTGCATTAGAGTGAGTTTTTCTCCATTCACTCTTGGTTGTACTAGAGCACTTTCTGTTTGGAGTGCCAGAGTTAGAGTTTGGATTTGCAACTGTGAATGTTGTGTTGTAGAATGGCACTGCAGCATTAGGGCAGAACAGGTTAGATATAGGATAGAGGAATAGTTCAAGTGAGGCTGAGAAGAGAATCAGGTCAAGGCCATTTAGGTTTTGCACTGTGCGCATGGATTGCAGGAGGCAAGGTGAGGTAAAAGGAAATGAGGTGGTGATCAGAAAGCAGGAAGGCAAATTTTGAGAAGCTGGAGATGGGAGAACAACAGGTCTAGTAAGTGTACATCATGATGGATGGGAGATGATATCCATTGGGAGAGGTACCAGGATGAACTAATCGAGAGGAGTTTAGAGGTGGCAGTGCCAGTAAAGTTGTTCATATGGATGTTGAAATAGAATAAGAATGGGTAGGTCAGAACAAAGGATGTAAGAAAGCCGGGTGGAAATGTTGTCAAGGAATTCAGAATGAGAACCTGAGGGTGATAGATAACAGCAGCATAGAGGTGGAGTGGGGAGAACAGGTCACAAGAAACAAAAATAAAAGTGCATGCATTTTTATTGTTTGCAAACAGTTCAGTAGGGAGTGTCCAGGCAGTGCATATGGTAGATGCATGAGGATAACGGAACAGGAGAGTGTTAGATGTCCTCCTTGAGCAGTATTTCCAGGTAGAAAGTTGTTCCCCTCATTAATATAAATATATATATATATATATATATATATATATACACACACACACACATATACAAGCGCACACATATACGTACACACACACTACTGAGAATCTAAAAGAAGGAGATATAGGGGTAAATGTATCAACCTGCTGCGAAGACACCGAACTCGTGGGAGTTCAAGAAACCGGAGGTTGATACATTTACCCCATACTATTTATAAGGGCCAATCCTAACATAAGCGATACAGATCAATAGATATTTAGGTCTGTAAATAATTCCAGATTATGGGCCTGTCATAGATCTCTATATTTTGTTATCAAGGACAAAAAGATACATAAAATATACTAAGCAGAGACAAAATCTAACTTTTATTTTGTAATTTGCGAGTGTTCATAGGGCATAAATTCAAATATGGACCTAAAAGGTGAGTAACATGGAAATTATATGGGATTGAACCCAAAATAACAGTTATTAGTGGATAGACAGATGTACTGTTATCAATGTTACAGTTCAAAGTGCATTATTCTCCAGGGTTTGAAAACTAATACTTATATTAAGTGCCTCAAAAAGTTACATTTAATCGCAACAATGGAGCTTGTATTCCTCTCATGGCTGGGTTTAATTCCATATAATTCCCATATTACTCACTTTTTAGGTTCATATTTGAAATTATACCCTATGAACACTCACTTATTTTAAAATTAGAATATTTCTCTTTTTAACACTGCAACATTTTATGGGTACAAAAGAAGTTAGCTTTTTTTTCTTTATAGTGTTTTATGTATATTTTACAGTCTCTGATTGGGGGGGGGGGGGGGGGGGGAGATCATAATCTGGAACTATTTAGAGACCTAAATTTCTATTGATCTGTATTCCTTATGTTAGGAGTGCCCCCTCAAAAATAATATTTCACCTTCTTTTCCAGTACTTTACATAGGGATCAATAATCCAGGTCATTATCTCTGTTAGCACTTCAAAATTAATGATATCCATGTACAAATATACTTTTTTCATGAGTATTTGCAACGTTAAATCCTAAGATTCTACCTCGTACGGTTTCTGCACTTGTGAACTGATCAGCAGACTTTGAAAGCTCAGTTTTATGTCTGCACACAACAGATATAAAAATAGATTAGAACCTTGATACACCCCAGGTAACCACCCCAGGGGCACACGCAGGGGGTGTTTCTGGGTCTCCGAAACCCTTCCCCTCCGCTAAAGTGCCCCTACATAGCGGCACTGTACTATATAGCAACCGCGGCGCTGTCAATGAAGCGTCCGCGGCAGTGCTGTATACAATCCTATAAAAATCCTGCGTGCGCCGCTGCTCACAGAGGTAGAAGCTTACTGATAAATAGTAATAAGAGCATACTTGCCAACTCTCCCGGAATGTCTGGGAGACTCTTGGATTCCAGGCGAGTCTCCTGGACTCCTGTGATTGTATGGCAGTCTCCTTCATCTGTCCACTTCCTAGTGAAGTGGACAGAAATAGGTCCAAAATGCAGCGATTCTCCTGGAATTGCGGCATTTGGCCCCACCCCACTGTAAAATGACGCGTTTGCATCATTACGTCATGGTCCAAAACTATGCAATTTTTCGGGTCCCGCCTCCTCTCAAGCCCATCTCCCCCCGGCAGCTCCCGGACACCAACTAGAAAAAGTTGGCAAGTATGAATAAGAGTCAGGGTTGGCATTCAGGGGTCATTACAGTTGTATGACTGTGCTGCAGTCTTCACAGACTAGATACATACGTGGATATCATAGTGTAGCCAAAGCTGGTCCGTTTTAGGAAGGAGAACTGGTCATTAGGTGGCAGATCCGTAGCCTTTTCTGCATCGATGCAGTGAGGGGCACCTTCTGCATAAAATTTCCACCTGCAGGACACAGAAAGTATATGCTATAGAATACATTCATATAATCCAATCAAAAATGCATTTATTGATTCACAGACCTTCTGTTTATATTTAGAAACAAAAGATGAGAAATATATATATAGTTACTTTATATCTATGAAGTGTGGAATTCCACTACGCTACTACTTCTTGCTGGGTGTGATACATATGTACAAGAGTTACATGACCTACATTTATATGGTCGATGCTATAATATAGATAGGATTGCATAAGTCGACAATAATGACAACACTATTATTAGGTTGACAATTCAAATGTAGACAGTACTTTTTGGTTGACAATAATATCCCTAACACTAACCATATAATACTGTCTACATTTGAATTGTTGACCTAATAATGTTGACACTTGAACTGTCGAACTAATGATGTCAACTTTCCAATTGTCGACCAAATTAAAGTCTAGCTGTCGACCACATAAACGCTTACTTCAGTTGGTAGCATGGTAAATATTTTTTTCAGCAGCTGCCGCAATGATCTACATGCAGTTACTGATGCCAAAACTGTCCAGAAACTTTATGGGCCATAGGCACCATCTTCTGCAATGACCTCAGAATTTTAAAGAAATTCTGAACAACCAAATTGTGTGCAAAGCATGCTACCATCCCTATGAAACATTATGCCAGAGCACTTGCTGATAGATGAAGGTGGGCTGCACCCAGGAGAAAATTGCTGGGAGACAGACCACAGAAAAAAATATTTTTAACATTAGACAGCATGCATCATGGAAAGTGTAGAGGCAGTAATCAGTACTCATTAGACAGACTGCAGGTGGTGTATGGAATGTTGGCTATCTTCATTTTTTTGTACAAATCACCACAGTCATCAGATTTTTTTTCCCTTAATCCTTACACCAGGAGCTGATGTTTTCTTTGAGATTAACAGTTTGGATTTTGAGCACCCTTTGTTACACTTTGCTCCTGCATGACCTTTTTACTAGTAGAGGCCGAAAAATTACTACTACTGCTGGTACTGGTATGGGTATGCTAGTTCCAAAGTAGCATTCTAAATTTATTTGTCTAAATCATCATCATTCCTTATACTCACATTTCCAAATGGTTGAGACATTTGAGAAGAAGGCTGCTCTATAATTACAGTTTTAGAATCTGATATCAGACTCACATATAGCACTCATGGATACCTTTAGACTCTCCTCAGGATTCTGTGAGTGCCCAAGTTGTTCTTCAGCCTGAGTGTTCATTTCATGTATTGATATGGCTGTTTTGGAGATGACAGACCTGCATTCTGAGTGAGAAGGTGGTTCAGGGGAAGTTATGGAAGATGCATGACTGTGTTGGGCACGCTTTTTCAATTGGCATTCTAGTATGTGTGTCAGAAGTAACAGGACCCCTACCAGCAAAATCTGGGCATAGTCAGAGTCTTTTTTGCCACTGTGAGTGGTATATGGAGTGTTAGCCATTTCCATTTTCTTTAAAAACAAGAAATATATTTGTGCTGCTCACAGTCAAACAGCACCCTGCTTTTACTGCACTAAATAGTTCAGATGTCTATACCATATATACTATAATATACTATTACAACAACCAGTAGCCACTGCTTATCTACTCTTCCCTCACACACACAATTGATCAGCAGACTGATCTCTAAATAAACTACATTTTTGCAATAAAATCACAGCTATTGCAATATCAATTGCCTCTTTCACCCTGTCCGAGCGTTTGGTTTTTTTGAGCACAGAGTTGCAGCAAACCTCTAACTCACATGCTATCACTTCTAAAATGGGGGCTATATTTAGAATATATTGATCCAACTCATGAGAACTGTAATTTTACCAGAAATGGTATTTTGCCTTGATTTGAAATCCGAGTATGGTACTCAAGACCGAGTTATGGCTTAATCGACTCGGAAACCCAAAATTTGGACCTGTCAGGTATCTTAGAATCCGACCGCTTATCTCTGAGAGATATATATATATCTCTGAGATTCACTGAAATTTTGTAGATGTTTTGAAAATTGGCAAACAAGTAATATATGCTACAGCTCATGCTGCTTAATCAGATTGTGTCATTTATCCAGTGTAGTTCAGAAATTGAAAGCAAACACATGATTAGTTGGAATAAAGCACCAGTTAACATGCTTGGATGGAGATTATATATATATATATATATCTAATATATATAAACCTAGCGGCGTGTGTTAGTCTGTGTGTGTGAAAAAGAACAAAACAAGCTGCAGCGCCACCTGCTGGGCGGAGTTATACACAGTCTAAATTCTTAGCATTATCCAATATATAAAAGTAAATGCCTAGCCATGTGTGTGTGTGTGTGGAAAAAACTATTCTCAGAAAGGGCTCATCCAATTGACCTGAAATTTGGTATACCGACATTATTTGACAAAAAAATTAGAATAGTAAAGTCAGTTAACTTCCATCATCCCCCTTCCCCCCCGTGGGAGGGGTAGTAAAGGCTAAATTTACGAGTTGAGGGGTCAAACTCATTTTCGTGAGGTAATTTTACCTCATGAACACACATTAAAAAGGACGCTTATATATACATATATACTGTAGCATATATTACTTATTCACCAATTTTCAAAAAATCTAAAAATGTAAGTGAATCTCCTCTCCCCTGGAAGACAAGACATTTTCCCATAGGCAGCAAGTATACAAGACATTACTTCATGTACATTGGTCACTCACTTGTGTGTTTCTCTCTCCTTCTCCAGTTCTACTTGCCGTTGTTGCTGAAGAATAGGATTAGTTTTCCCAGATAATATAATTCCTGAAAGAGAGAGTTTGTCATGATACCACCTCCAACAACCACCAGTACAGTTTTTATTGTAATTAAGTAAATGTGACATGATACATGGGTAACTAGTGATTGATATTAAAGTCTCACATGAGTAAACCATCTCATTCAGTATAAGAGTCCCCACATGGAAACCTTCACAATTGTAGTGTGACATGTACCATTCTACATAGAGCCAGTCTTCTCAGCTCTGTAATATCTAGTCCTGTGCACTAACATTCAACTGGAGAGACTTATATTAGTGATTTTATGATGCATTTATTAAATGCAAGTATAAGTTGGGTAAGAGTTCCTATCTGTATCCAAGTCCTGCAATAAATTCCAACTCACCCTTCCCCTCTGGGATCTCCACAGTAGTAAAGGCAGGGATCCACCGATAGAAAGGGAACTGGTAGAGTTGACCATTGGGGCAGGTTACCTCAACATACAGGCAGTACCAGGCATCCATATTAAATTTCTTGTAGTGCTCTGTTGACAGCCGAATCAGCAGGAGCTCTCCCAGATCTTCCTCAATGTTAACATCAAAGTCAGTTACCTTGAAAAGCAGAGTAGAGCCTTAAAAATCTTGGCATGTAATATGTCTAGAATTCTCATTAGGATAGACCATGAGTGTCCCATTTATACAAGGAGATGTGACGTTTTTTTCCAATAGAGTTCAGGGACTTTGTGGACATAGACAAGTATATAACAATGGTAATGGCATTTTTCTAGAAAATTGCATATTTTGCAGACTTCTTTATTTATATGTTTAACATGTAAATATCAGGGTAATCCATTATATGAATCAATTAAAGAACCAAATATAAAACATTCTAACATTTCTTCATTCCAAGTTGTATACATGGGTAGAATGCCAATAGAATATATGTTGTTTTTACTTTTCCTCAGATACAAACCTGTGTTTTTATGAATTGTTTCTTATTTTATTGTATACAGAATGGTTGAAGGGTTAGGCTAGACTTATTTCAGTTATATACAAGAACATTAGCCCTTCTGGGGTCTATCCACTGAGTAGCATATTTGTTTATGAGACCTTTAAAAATGTACACAATAATTAACATATATAATCTTCTACTTCCCTATATACAAAAAATGCTTATGTCAGATATACACTGTAGGGGCCAACTAAATATTCAGTATATTTACATTCATTTTTTAAATGGGATTGTAACGAACAAGATGTTTTTTTAAAGGCTATTATGCCAAAACATTCATATTTGTAACATGGTATATATGAGTTTTAGTTTTGAAAATGTAACAATGACTTGCCGACTCTGGAGTAATATTTTATCTTTTGTTGCAGACACTATTCTGAAGATTTATTACTATCGGTCCCACACATATTGCTATTTTACTTTAAATAAGATGTTTCCTTATTATAAACTCTCTCTGGTTTCCGATCCTTGAAAATGTAACATGGTGATCTGACTCTATAGAAAATGAAAGAACAACAAGTACAACCTTGGATTTTCTGCATCCACTGGGGTTCCCATTGGCTGTAATGGTTCCATGTCTACTGCTCTCTCCTCTTACCGCTAGGCCTGTTTCAAGCAGGCTAAGCTTGGGTCAGTGACCCCTATGAATTTTATATTCACCTGTTTAAAAAAAGCCAAGCAGTAAGCTTATAGAGCATCATCTGTAAATATGTTTTAGTTTGAGTGAAATCCTTATTTAATTCTATTTATTTGTAGTATAACATTATTCCCATATTGTGACTTATAAGATACTCACTGCTCCAGGTTTGAAGTTACTCCACTTATGGGGCAGTTGATGTTTAGCACTTTCACCTTGGACCCCCACAAGAACAATGGAAACTTGATCAGAGGTCCCAGCACACAGGTCCTTCCCTGTTGCAAATTTTAGCTTGTAGATCCCCATGTCTGAGCCAGTGACCTTGTGAGAGAAGCTCTGTAGGAAACTAGAAAAGTCAGCAATGTTTTAGACTAGCATACACACCAGTGTTCCCTCTAAACTGAGCAATCTGGAAAGGAAAGAGGTAAAAGGTCACTCTAATGAGGGCTCCACCCTAAAGATTTGTATTCAAAATCTGCTGGATGTTTCCTAGTAAGATACAGGTTTAACTCTATCATTTCCAGATTGCTCAGCTTAGAGGGAACACTGATACACACCCCTCTCTTATACCATACAAAATATCTCGCTCCTCCATGTACAAATTATTAGAATTTCCTTTGAAAAACTTCTCAATTTCTTCATATCTTTACCAACTGTAACAATGTTCTTATTTGCTCTACACCAGTGGGGGGCAAACTCAGTCCTCAAGGGCTACCAACAGTTCATGTTTTTAGGATTCCTGTCTGTAGAAACAGCTGGGATAATTACTGACCCAGCCAAATAGATTAACTCAGCTGTGCATGATTAAAGAAATCCTAAAAACATGAACTGGAGGTAGCCCTTGAGGACTGAGTTTGCCCACCACTTCTCTACACCATAATCTGTATCTGATGAGCTAGAAAGCCAATTCTTGAACTCTCAATGATTTTTCTCAGCATAAAAATCAACTAAACCCATACTCACATAATAAGGGTGTCTTCTGTTGCTCTAAAATGTGTCTTCTGTTAATGGAGAAAGTTCTGTGTACAAAATACATTAAAGTTATACCATGAAAGAAGAAATGATTGACCAAAATAATGTATACTAGATACAGCACGTGTGAGAGTCTGTATGAATCGGTGCATCTGTGGGTCCTTTTTATGTCAAAGTGTCAGTGAAGACGACTCCCTTTTTACATCTCAGTTCCCAATGGAAGAACATTACGCTTCAATGTTAGTACTCAATATAGCATACAATACCTAATACAGGTATTTGAGATGTAGATATATATATATATATATATATATATATATATATATATATATATATATATATATAGAGACGAGAATACATAGGGCTTAAAATACATATAATGAAAAATCATACAACAGGAAACCTATATTGAGTGTAAAGTAATACAACATATATTAATTGCACTGTAGTACATTTTACACTGTAATGATATCTGTTAGGTGTGAGATTACAGGAGCAACTGTTATCATTCATTGTCAGTGCACATTTAGTCAGTTAACCAGTAAAACCCCTGTTAGGAAGCGCTTGAGTCAGTAAAGTTATGTAACTGGCTATAAGCACCATAACCCATATAATATATGTGTTTAGATACGCAGGCTATGTTATGCCAACTGGTTTATTTTTAACAATGCAGTAGCTGAAGAAAAAAATATTGTTATTCTCCATTTTTCATTAGTGCAATTAGTTATTTAAATGTACAAATACCCAGGGAATACATCGGCATCTAAAATTAGGTATTTTTTTTCAACACACTAACTTGTTCAAAAAAGTCTGTTCATCCCCTCAAATTAAAGCCCTTATCATATTGTATTGACTGTTGGTTACTTTATAAAGAATGATGAATTGGTTGAAGAAATTAAAAGTCCCCCCACCCAACCTCAAAAAAAATGTGCAAAACTTTCCTTAAGTCCCATTAGTGGTTATATTGATACTGGTTAAAAGCCTGTCAAAATGATGGATAAGAATAAGATCATGTTGAACCTGTTTGCACCCAATTTGACTTTACCCTTGTAGCAGCATTGATTGAATGGTTTGTCAGATGGCTGCTCAGTGTGGCAAAATTCAAATTCAATACTGTTCATGGGACTACAGTTATGAGCATTAATATTTGTTTCATCAAACTTACCGACATCAAGTATGGTGTGGCATCCTGTTCACTGACTTTGTAGGCATTGATGTGATATTACCTCTGTCCTGTTCACTCTTCGATTGTTTTCTCTGTGACGGGCAATTGCTGAGGAAATATATTTGCTTGGCGATGATGATCACGTTCTGTCTGGTCATCAGGCACCATTTGTCGTTGAGCATATAGTGCTATACGGAAAAACATACACTGATAAAGAAAATAAAAAAGACATAACAATGCCCGGGCAATAAACAATAGGAAAAACAACAATCTCTACTCTTCTAAAAATATTTTTAGAATATGATATAATAAACATTGTTACATTTTATCTGGTTTGATAATATCCGCCTCTCCCCATTGAAGGGTATGTAAATTATATGAACATCACAGAACCTTCCCAGTGCCTGGCTTTTTCCATTGTTATAAATAGTAACTGCCACCCGAAAAACCTAAATAAACCAAAGTAGTAAAGCCATGAAATGAGGAAAATCTTGTCAGTAGGAATGAGAGTCAGGTACACACAAGAGTTATATGCAAACATTTTGCCAAATTTGTTTGTGTCTTATGTATGTGTATTTATATGTTTTTTAACATATACCGTATTTCCCCATGTATAAGACGCACCTTTTCCCCCAAAATTTTGGGTACTATGTAAAATTTGGATAGCTATTGTGTACAAGAAAAGAAGAAATGCTAGTGTAATATAAACAGACGCGAGGCCTTTTTATACTATTGGGGGATTTCCTTGACAGCATGGGAAAACCCCCTACAGTATACATAGACCTCTCATCTATTTATATATTATATTTCATTGTGCGGCGCCCTTGGTGTCAGCGCATGGTGGTACTTATGGTTCTCCAAGTGTCAACATACCCTAGCTGCCATGGGTATGCTGGTGCTTGTAGTTCTACAAGCACCAGCATGCACAGACTGTTAATGACAGCCAGGGCTGGCTGGGAATTGTTGTTCCACAAACTAAAATGGTGTTTTTTCACTTGTTCTCTACTTTTCACGCTTTATTGACCTACACCCATCACCCCAGGGGCTAGGTCTTCCTAAAGGGGGGGCTCGCACAATTTTTTTGCAGACCCCACTCCCTAGATAATCCCTAGATAATCCAGCCCTTAGCTGAACAGCCTGGGGTTGGTTGTCATTATCCCTCCCAATATCTCCCTCTTGGTTGACAACATCATTCTTTCTCCTGTCACCCAAACCAGCTGCCTTGGAGTAACCCATGACTCAGCCCTCAGCTTTACCTCTTATATCCAGTCCCACACCAAATCCTTCCACTTCCTTCTCCGTAACAGGTCGCTGCAGTATTTGTCCGAAAGTATATGAATATAATATTGTCACTTGTGAGGTGGTCAAAATTGACTGCAAATGACTTAAAATTAGTGTTATTGAGGTTAATAATATTGTAGGAACAAAAAAAAAGTTAAATTATGTGATTTTAGCATATTTTAGGATTTTTTCTAAAAAATACAAAACCAAAACACACAAGGGTGATTTTGCCAAAACCAAAACACAAAGCTAATTCAGATCCAAAACCCAAACCAGTTGAAGGGGGTCAGTGAGCATCTCTACTCTTAATAGCTCTAAATCACATAAAAACGATCCTTGTGTAAAGAGATGTAATTACTGCAAAGTATGACTGTCACATAATTGCTAGTAAATAAGTATACTCAGACAGGATGCTGGCTTTCTGCAGAGACACAACCTTGTCTTGGTATTTTCTTGACAAATGAATGTAAGTGTCACCCGACACTGGAACAGATGGCTGTTAGGGAATCCTTTTCCCCAAGTAGTGATATGCACAGATCAATTTGTTTGTTTTCAGTGCTCCTCCTGCTGAAGGGGCATTTCCTCACAAGTAGGCAGAATGAATGATGGTAATAGCATGTCCTCCATGTATAACCAGAAGACAAATACAGTGGCAATATAATCCCTGAGAAACAATTCCAACCTTGGGTTCAAATTATAGATGTTGACTGACCCCCGTGTTTTGGTTTTGGATCTGTGTTAACTTTGTGCTCTGGTTTTGGCAAAACCGCCCTCACATGTCCTGGTTTTGGATCTGAATTTTTTTTTTTTTAAATGGCTAAAATATGCTAAAAATCACATAATTTGGCTCTTTTTTGTTCCTACATTATTATTATTAATCGCAATAACACTAATTTCCAGTCATTTCCAGTCAATTTTGACAACCTCACAGGTCACAATATTTTCATCCACTTTCGGCCAAAGACTGCAGAGATCTGGCTGGATGCTAAGCGATAGAGCAATGACACAAACACACAGCAGTTTATAGCACATCTAGGAAACATTGCCACACAGCAATGTCAGAAAAGAAAAGTGGTGCAAGATGGAATTGTCTTTGGAGTTATCCGAGTGCCTGCACTGTATGCCCATAAACTAGCGTTTTTGGTGGGTCAAAGTGTCCACAGAGAACCACATTTGTCACTTGCTGATCGCCTTTACTACCTTTAGGCTCCAAGCAAGCAACATGCATGTTAACTGTTCGGCCAATGTTATATTGTGCTGTCTAGTTTGTTACTATAATTGGGCAGAAATAATTTGAAAATCCCTGGCACTACGTAAAAGTTGCTACAAGGAATAAAGTGGATTTTTAAGTTGTTGGGTATTGCCAACGCATGTAGGTTCAATTTTGAATATCAAATTGTTTTATCTTTTCCATTTTTGTATGTCACATTAAATTGTCCATTGCTGTGATTAGGATTCTTATACGGGTTTCTCTACACAGACATATAAACTTTTAAAAACTTTTATTTGTTGGAAACTGCATTTTGCTTTATAGTCCATGTACACTTACATATGTCAATAAACAGTGGGGTCAATTTTATCAGTTCATTTGATTGTTAAAATGGGCACTATATGGGCGTGGCCTAACCAGCTGTAGAGTTAACGTACACTTCATAGCTATCCTGCTACATCAGATCAATTATCCTGATATCTTTTACGAGCCGCAGCGGTGCCCAGCCGCCGCGACTCACTCACCCGCGTCCCGGCCGTCGCCATGGCGACCGGGACGTCATTTCCGGCCATAACCCGGCCGTTGCCGGGGCAACCAGCAGACGCTTCAGAGCTGCGTCCCGGCAATAGGAGGAAGCCGGGCGCAGCGTTCTACAGCCTGCGGGCTAATTAATATGGGCAGATTATAGGAGGCAATTACAGGCATTAGCCTGCAACTGTGCAGGCCAGGGGCAAGCCCTGATTGGCTCTATTAGTGACTGCTCTATTAACCTGCAGGAGTGTGTTTTACCTGTGATTGGTTCAGCTGGGTATTTAAGGCAATGAGGTCTGCTGCCTCATTGCCGGTTATAGCTTCTGTGCTCCAGTCTGCTGACCTGCTTGTTCCAGTTCCTGTATCCTGTATCTACGTTTGACTTCCCGTGTATGACCCTTGGCTTCGTATTGGACTTCGCTTGTGTTTCCTGTGACCCTGATCCTTGGCTTGTTTACCCGTTCTGCTACTTTGCCTGTGACCTCTGACCTCAGCTTGTTCATCATTACTGTTACCTGCTGCCGGCCTATGACCTCTGCGTGGACCTGACTCTTCTTGCCTGGGTTCTCCCCAGCCGGTACACACTTCACGACCCTCTGTCAGTCTGCAGCCCAGTCTGTCCCCACCATCAGGGGCTCCAGTGAACACCTGACTGGCAGAGTAGACTCCGGGTTGTGTTGTGCCGGCTGGAGGGGTTCCTAACATTATAACCGGCCCACTCACGGAGACAAGATTAGGATGGATGCAAGTGGATCCACACCGTCTCCGGCACAAACCCTAGCAGGCCATGTTGAGTCTTTGTATCAGATGATGCAGGGATTGGCTGAGCGTATGTCTGTTCAAGAAGAAGCCACAAAAGCTTCACAATCTCCTCCAGATCCCATCTGTGAGCCCAAAATGAATTTACCGGATCGGTTCTCCGGAAATAGAACCTTGTTTCGGAACTTCAGGGAGAGCTGCAAGCTCTATTTTCGGATGAGACCCCGCTCCTCCGGTTCAGAGCAGCAACGAGTTGGGATTATTATTTCCCTTCTACAGGGTGACCCCCAGTCCTGGGCGTTTTCTTTGCCACAGACCAGTCCGGCCATGCAGTCCGTAGACTCCTTCTTTGAGGCATTGGGTTTACTGTATGATGACCCGGATCGAGTGGCCTCCGCGGAAGCTCACCTACGGTCCTTGAAACAAGGCAGACGGTCGGCAGAAGAATACTGCGCGGAATTCCGTAGATGGTCACCTGACAGTGGATGGAACGACCCTGCCTTACGTAGTCAGTTCCGTGTCGGCCTATCTGAACAGATTAAAGATTCGCTGGTGCAATACCCGTCTCCTAGCTCTCTGGAGGATCTGATGCACCTCTCCATTAAAATTGACAGGAGATATAAAGAGCGGAAAACTGAAAAGGAAACGTCATCACCTCCATCCGCCTTCGTTCCTATCTCCCAGGATGGTGAGGAACCAATGCAATTGGGAGCATACCGTCTTTCCTCTGAGGAGAGAGACAGGAGACGGTCACAAGGCTTATGTTTATATTGTGGCGCAAGAGGCCACTTCTCCCGTTCTTGCCCAAACAAGTCGGGAAACGAGCATGCCTAAGGAACGAGGGGAGAGTTCACTTAGGTCTACAAATTGTCTCCCAGAAAAATGCACTATTGGTCCCTGCACAGCTCACGTTCAGTGCTCGTTCTACGAAACTATCAGCCTTCATTGACAGTGGAGCTGCTGGCAACTTCCTTGACATCGAGTTTGCCCGCTCTGCTGGGATTCCGCGGATTAAACTCCAATCTGCCATTACGGTATGTGGCTTAGATGGTAGTCCGTTGCCAGGCGGCAAGATTACTTGGGAGACCCCACCATTACAGTTGAACATTGGCGCTCTCCATTCGGAATCCATAGTCTTACGTCTTATCGAATGTCCTTCGGTTCCTTTAATTCTGGGCCACCCTTGGCTATTCTGCCATAACCCCGTCATGGATTGGGCAAAAGGAGAAATTGTCCAGTGGAGCCCCCATTGTACACAGTCTTGCTTGACACTACCTCTACGTATTATTCAGTCTATTCCGGAGCAGCTCCCTTCTCAGTATCATGACTATTGGGATGTTTTCTCCAAAAAGGCTGCTGACACACTACCACCGCACCGCAATTTCGACTGTGCCATTGAGCTCATTCCGGGCTCTAAATTACCCAAGGGACGCTTGTATCCTCTCTCTGGTCCAGAGACCAAATCCATGCAGGAGTATATTGACGAAAACTTGGAGAAGGGCTTCATCAGGCCATCCAAGTCCCCAGTAGGAGCGGGGTGTTTCTTTGTACCCAAGAAGGACGGTGGACTCAGACCCTGTATCGATTATCGAGGGCTGAACCTTATTACGGTTAAGAACACCTACCCCCTTCCCCTCATCTCCGTTCTTTTTGATCAATTAAGAGGAGCCACTATCTTCACAAAAATTGATCTTCATGGGGCCTATAATCTCATACGTATTAGAGCAGGTGATGAGTGGAAGACGGCTTTCAACACGCTCTCGGGCCATTGCGAATACCTGGTCATGCCGTTTGACCTTAGTAATGCTCCTGCCGTATTTCAGGACTTGATTAATGAGGTGTTACGTGAGTTCCTGGGACACTTTGTTGTTGTTTACTTAGATGACATCCTCATATATTCAAAATCGTTGTCTGTGCACCAGGGTCATGTCAGACAAATCCTACAGAAATTACGGGAACATCACCTCTACGCTAAACTCGAGAAATGCGAGTTCGAGGTCCAGAAGGTATCCTTCCTCGGTTATCTAATCTCCTCAGAAGGTTTCTCCATGGACCCAACCAAGGTCCAAGCAATTCTGGATTGGATACAACCGAATAACCTCAAGGCGGTCCAGAGATTCCTGGGATTCGCCAATTACTACAGGAGGTTTATTGGCGGCTTTGCTGATATCGTGGCTCCTATCGTCACCTTGACCCGCAAAGGAGGTGATCCATCTGTTTGGTCACAACAGGCAATAAATGCATTCAAAACCCTGAAGAAAGCTTTTGTGTCTGCTCAGGTTCTCAGACATCCGGATCCTAGGGTACCGTTTGTTCTTGAGGTAGATGCGTCTGACGTCGGTGCTGGGGCCGTCTTGTCACAAAAAGACCCCCAGACCCACCGCTTACATCCATGTGCCTTTTTTTCCCGTCAGTTCTCATCAGCGGAAACCAACTATGACGTGGGAAACCGAGAATTGCTGGCAATTAAATGGGCCTTTGAGGAATGGCGGCACTGGTTGGAAGGCGCTGCACACCAGATCTCCGTTATAACGGATCATAAAAACTTACAGTATATACAGTCAGCCAAACGTCTGAACCCCCGACAGGCTCGGTGGTCGCTGTTCTTCACTCGGTTCAACTTTATTATCACCTATCGTCCTGGTTCCAAAAATATTCAAGCGGACGCCCTGTCTAGAAGTTTCCTGGCACATCATGCTCCGGTCACCTGCCCAGAGCCTATTGTTCCTGTGTCTATGATTCATGCCGGATTAACTCAAGATTTGAGCTGTACCTTACAAAGGTTCCAGAGGTTGGCTCCTGATAACACTCCGGCAGGATGTTTGTTTGTCCCAGTTCATCTAAGGAAGACAGTCCTTGCTGAGGCACACAACAGTCGGACTGCTGGGCATCCTGGAGTCTACAAAACACTGGAAATCCTTTCCCGTACTGTATGGTGGCCGTCTCTGTCTGCTGACGTCAAGAGTCACGTCCGGTCCTGTGACGTTTGTGCCAGGAACAAAGTTCCCAGGACTCGCCCGGTAGGTCAGTTAGTTCCGTTGGCCGCCCCTGGTAAACCTTGGACACATCTGTCCATGGACTTTATAGTCGATCTGCCACCCTCTGCGGGACACAATACCATTTGGGTCGTGGTAGACCGGTTCAGCAAGATGGCGCATTTCATTCCACTCACTAGGCTTCCTACTGCTCGAGATTTGGCAATCTTGTTCATTCAACACATTTTCCGCCTCCATGGACTCCCTACAGACATCGTCTCCGATCGGGGTTCCCAGTTCATAGCGCAGTTCTGGAGATCATTCTGTACCCTCCTGGGAATCAAGGTCAGTTTATCATCTGCATACCACCCTCAGTCAAATGGGCAGACTGAAAGGGTTAACCAGTCCTTGGAGAAGTTCTTGCGATGCTACATATCGGAGTTCCATGACAACTGGTCCTCCTTGTTGCCCTGGGCAGAATTTGCCTGTAACAACTCCTGTCACTCATCCACGAAAACCTCTCCGTTCTTTTGCAATTATGGTTTCCACCCCAGATCTAACTCTTTGTATTCACTCCAGTCCGTTGGTATTCAGGAGATCCGTTCCACTGCCAGGGATCTCAGAGTTGTCTGGAAGAAAGTACATTCATCTTTAAAACAAGCCTCACTTGTTGCAAAAAAAATTTCGGACCGACACCGTACCCCCTGCTCCCTTAAGGTTGGCCAGAAAGTCTGGCTGTCTACAAAAAATATCAGGCTCAGACAACCTTGCAAGAAATTGGGCCCTAAGTTCATCGGGCCGTTTCTTATCATCAAGCAGGTGAACTCCGTCGCATTTAGGTTAAAAATTCCAGGCTCGTTAAGAATTCCAAACACCTTTCATTGTTCTCTATTGAAGCCAGTGCTTTATCCTGGTCAAGCCCAGTCTTCAAGTGTGCCTGGGAGAGGTTCCAGTGGGCCAAAAAAATTTGTGATTCAAAAGGTCCTTGATTCTAAAAATGTTCAAGGACAGGTGCATTTCCTTATACAATGGAGGAATCGCGGATTAGAAGAGCGATCTTGGGTTCCGCGGAGACAACTCCATGCCCCAAAGAAACTGAAGGAGTTCTTCAAAAAATTCCCTAGAAAACCAGGATGTCGGGGTCCCTCGACCCCTCCTCAAGGGGGGGGTACTGTTACGAGCCGCAGCGGTGCCCAGCCGCCGCGACTCACTCACCCGCGTCCCGGCCGTCGCCATGGCGACCGGGACGTCATTTCCGGCCATAACCCGGCCGTTGCCGGGGCAACCAGCAGACGCTTCAGAGCTGCGTCCCGGCAATAGGAGGAAGCCGGGCGCAGCATTCTACAGCCTGTGGGCTAATTAATATGGGCAGATTATAGGAGGCAATTACAGGCATTAGCCTGCAACTGTGCAGGCCAGGGGCAAGCCCTGATTGGCTCTATTAGTGACTGCTCTATTAACCTGCAGGAGTGTGTTTTACCTGTGATTGGTTCAGCTGGGTATTTAAGGCAATGAGGTCTGCTGCCTCATTGCCGGTTATAGCTTCTGTGCTCCAGTCTGCTGACCTGCTTGTTCCAGTTCCTGTATCCTGTATCTACGTTTGACTTCCCGTGTATGACCCTTGACTTCGTATTGGACTTCGCTTGTGTTTCCTGTGACCCTGATCCTTGGCTTGTTTACCCGTTCTGCTACTTTGCCTGTGACCTCTGACCTCAGCTTGTTCATCATTACTGTTACCTGCTGCCGGCCTATGACCTCTGCGTGGACCTGACTCTTCTTGCCTGGGTTCTCCCCAGCCGGTACACACTTCACGACCCTCTGTCAGTCTGCAGCCCAGTCTGTCCCCACCATCAGGGGCTCCAGTGAACACCTGACTGGCAGAGTAGACTCCGGGTTGTGTTGTGCCGGCTGGAGGGGTTCCTAACAATATCTTACCTCTCTGGTCTCCAAATTCCGATATTTTGTGAGCAAAGGTGTAGCCCTCAGCCTCCGGCTGTTTATTCCAGATTATGTCTGCCATCTGGGTCATAGATCTCCTCCCAGCTAAGTGTTCAGGCACCTGTATTTTGTCCCTCTGAGACTTTACAGCGGTAAATCGTTTGAGATTGAGGGAAGGGAAAAAGTGAGCCTGCATAATAACTGCCACTTGCCACCATTTTGAAGCCATACATCAGTGGTTCCAAAACTTTTTCAGTTCGCAGCACCCTTAAAGTCTCCATATTTTTTCAAGGCACCCCTCCAAAATAATTACCGAGCAGTCCCTTTTATAAGTAGTTGGATCAAAGTAACGTAATTAGTGTTTAGGTTAGGACAGAAATAATTAGTAAGTTGTTTGCAGAAATAATACACATAAATCCAACGGAAAATACTATTTTTATACATTTTTTTCAATTATAATTCTGCAGCTGATATTCAGAGGAATAAGATCAAACAAAATTAAAAAACATGTACAAAATCATCACACTGTGCCCCTTCATCCTCACACTCTGTGCCCCCTTCATCCTCACACTATGTACCCCCTTCATCCTCACACTCTGTGCCCCCTTCATCCTCTCACTCTGTTCCCCCTTCATCCTCACACTATGTACCCCCTTCATCCTCTCACTCTGTGCCCCCTTCATCCTCACACTATGTATCCCCTTCATCCACACACTCTGTGCCCTCTTTCTTCCACACACTCTGTGCCCTCTTTCATCCAGGCACTCTGTGCCCTCTTTCATCCAGGCACTCTGTGCCCTCTTTCTTCCACACACTCTGTGCCCTCCTTTATACTGACTCTGCCCCTCTTCATTCACGCACTCTGTGACATCCTTCATCCACACACTCTGTGACCTCCTTCATCCATGCACTCTATGCCCTATTTCATCCACACACACTGTGCCCTCTTTCATCCATGCACTCGGTGCCCGCTTTCATCCACACACACTGTGCCCTCTTTCATCCAGGCACTCTGTGCCCTCTTTCATCCAGGCACTCTGTGCCCTCCTTTATCCATGCACTTGGTGCCCTCCTTCATACTGACTCTGCCTCCCATTACTGTTTCCTATCACTATTTTCCTTCCATCTCTTTACTTACCATAATTGGCCTTCTCTTTCTATTTCTTCTGTCTTCTTACCAATCCGTCATCACTCCACGACATTTAGTGAGAAGCAGCAGAAGAGATGAGGATGCTGGATCCAGGTGCCACCGGATTGGAAAGTTTTATGTTTTTTTTTCCCTGACCACGACACCCCTGTGATAGCGGCGCGGCACCCCTGGGAGCCGTGATGCACACTTTGGGACCCGCTGCCTTACATATTTGTCTGCTATACTTTCTGTATATCTCCCTATATGCCTCAACATCACAGTGACATCCTAATCATCCTCTAAAGTGACTGACCCCCTTTATTATTTGAATGCCTGTAATAGTGCTAAGTACTGTATTTGAAGGGTAGTGTTTACCTTATATATCGCCTGTGCATGTTAAAAATAGAGATGAGTCCACCTTGTCATTCTTTTACTACTGCACATCTATATTCAAGGACACTCGATTGCACACTTGTATCAAAATCATCTGTTCAAGACTGTGGAGATACATCACTGACAATAAGGACACTAACTTGTTGCCTAGCATATACCTGATCTGCTGGAAGAAATATTTTCAGTTTACCAAATACACATAAGTATCGTTTAATTGTAAAATACTATTGTATCAAGCACACAATACAAAATACAACACAGAGGTCTGTAGATTGGGACTCATTCTTGTGACAGGCCCAGGATATTATACATACAGAACGGGAGTCTATACACCGGGATATACTCTGCTACCAAGCACAATAATATGTACTTACAGCACGGGGGTCTGTAAATTGGGACTTGTTCACTGTATTCACTTCAGAAATATGTTCATACAGCACTGGGGTTTGTAGTCTGGGACTTATTGTTGTATACTGTTAGAGGAAGTCTGTAACACTGCGGTTGACAATTAATAGAAAACAGTTTGGAACCACAGTGCAGTCTTGGGATTTGTAATATGTGCATGCCAAACCACGCCACTGCGACAACGGCTAAAATGGAGAAAAATACTCGAAAAACCAATTAATTTTAGAGCTCCAGGATGATTTCTTCACCGCCCCTTGTCTCTCAGTCTTCCCCGTCTCCTGCGGAAGTAGATGCTGCAATGCAGACTGATCCCCCATCCCTCCAACAGGTCCTGTTGGCCATCACATCCTCAGAGAAGAGGGTTATGGACAAAATTGATGAGGTCCAGGCCAACCTCTCGTTAATACGTCATGACCTTCAAGGGATGCTGGAGAGAGCGGGAGAGGTGGAACATAGACTCTCTAATCTTGAGGATTCTACTACCCCCCTTGGTGGAGAGAATTCCGATCTGACTGTCCAGATTGGCCAATGCAAAATTAAGATGACAGATATGGAAGGCAGGCTTTGTCGCAACAATCTTTGATTTGTTGGGTTGGCAGGAAGAGTGGAAGGCATCAAACATGAATTATTTCAAGAAGACTGGCTTATAAAAGAATTCGACAGAGGAGTTCTCCCTGCACTTCATTGTGGAAAGGGCTCACAGCCAGGTGCCCCAGCTCGTACCTTTAATGCCAAGCTGAATGTCACGGGCACTAGGAGTCTTTACCCAGGGATCACCAGGTGATAAGCTTACCAGAGCAGTATAGGTGGTAATATGGTACTCTGGTAGCAGGGTGATCACGGAACAGGAGACAGCAGATGATAGAGATGCTCAGGAAAGTCTATGACTAGCAGCACTGGTGATATATATGTAGTAATACACGAGGAACTGTATGGACAAAGGACACGTGAGGGTAGTCAGTGGTCTGCGATAGCAAGTTGTACCACTGCTATAGTGAGGAGGAATGTCCAACAGAAACGAGGAGGTGATAAGAGTCAGCGGTCTGCGGTTAGCAAGTTGTACCGCTGTCTGGGTGAAGGAATGGAATCCAAGTGGAGGTATCCGGGGAGTCAGTGGTCTGCGTTAGCAAGTTGTACCACTGCTATGTGAGAGGATACTGGAACAGGTAACACGGGAAACAGGGATCAGTGGTCTGCCTCTAGCAAGTTGTACCACTGAATATATATGTGAAGAGAAGCACGGGGAGAGACTGCAATACAGAGGATAAACGGGCACCTTGAACTTGATCCACAATGACATGCACAATATAGTAATGACTGAACAGCACTGCAATAATATAAAGTCACAGGAACTATCCGGGCAACAGATAACACAGTCAATGATGGTAATAGTCTCAGCGGATAGTAAACTCCAGAGGAGAGCAACTCAGTCCAGCAAGATATGCAATACACCAGCACAGTCAATGAGAAGTATGCATACCGTGGTTCAGGAGCAGGCTGTCAGACAGGAGTGCAGAGATACCTGAACGGCTGGAGGCCGGCAGGATGCAAAGTCCCAGGAGGATGAAGCGGTAATCAAGTAGGTGCAGCGCACAGGTAAGTAGACCAGCAGGGGAACAAATACTCAGGAAGCAGTAGTATGTAGAACTGGACTCCTGGAGGACCCTGAAGAGTAGCGATGGTCTAGATGAGAAGAAAGCAGTGAGGCGCAGATCCGATGCAGACTGGCGAGTAGTGACCAGCGGGAACACGGAGAAGCACGGAGAGCGGATCAGCTGTTGTAGGACGAGTAGAACTGAGGAGTAGCAGCCAGCAGGACTCTGCAGGTACACGGAGGTAGCGGATAGCAACCAGCAGGTGCAGCAACGATGAAACACGGGAGAGCAGAGCTGAGCTGGAACTGTTGAGCACGGAGAGCAGCAGATAGGAATCAGCTGTAGCAGTCTCGAGGAAACACGGCAGAGTTGAAGTGGTCTGAAGACTGTAGTGCACGGAGGCAGCGGATAGGAATCAGCTAACAGTCACGATGAAACACAGATGAGTTGAAGTGGTCTGGAAACCACAGGAGTAGAAGTGGTCTGGAAACCACAGGAGTAGTAGTGGTATGGGAACCACAGGAATCAGCAGCGCTGAATACACGAGGAAACACAGGAACACCTTCAGAGGCTCATGGGGAATGAGACTCCAAGATCAGGCAACGTGGTATTGACCACAGGTGCTTAATATAGGGAGTGTTGCCTGATCTGCCAATTAAGTTAAAGGAACAGGTACTGAAGGGTTTGAAAGGGCTGCGCATGCGCAGACCCTCAGGATGGTGGATGGCCACGGTTCCTAAACATACGGGAAGAAGCACTCACAGTCCGGTGAGTGACACTGAAGCACTTCAAAAACAGATATGATCCTTTGGATGACCAGACAGCAAGGCCCCGTACGGTTAGGAAATTAAACAATAATGTTGTTTCCAGACTTTGCGGTAGAGGTCCAAAAAGCTTGTTCACAGTTCACCTCAATCAAGAAAAAGCTGCAAAAACACCAGCTCTTTATGCTATGCTATTTCCCTCCAGGCTCAGGAACACAGTGGATGGCAAGTCCCATTTTTTACTTCTCCGCGAGAGGCAGAGGACTGGCTTGAAAGATGTTTACCTGCCCGACAAAAAGATCATTGAATTGTACCTAGTGATGGGTTTGCTTGTATATGGGATATTTCTATATTTTGCTACTGAAGTCAGAGAAAATGTTCTAGCGGAGTTAAGCTTTGTCTATTCTTTAGATAGTAGGGGTCTAGGTTTTCTCTTGCTAGGATTTAGGAAATAATCGATAGGATGTTTTGATTTTTGAGGGATCTAGGTATGCCTTAATTAGAATAGGTATACAGGGTGGGAAAGGAATAGTTTTCATGTTAGTTGTAGGTCGCAATATCATGTGTTCTCATCTACTTAATCAAGTTGAACTGTGTTTTTCTACATACTCCAGGATAATATGTTACTGCTGTACTATACTGGTTGCTGCATAGAGCTGCTTGAAGGCGAATATCCCTTTTCCAGACTTTCCAGTGGTGTGGTCCTGCAATGTGTCTCATCCAGATGATAGACTATTATGGCAACCCTAACTGTGAGTAAACCTGCCCAGCGTGGACGTCTGCTCGCCCGGAAGGTTAGTGGGTTAAATAATAAAATTAAGCGTTCATTGGTGCTACGTCAGGTCAGAAAATCCAGTCCTGATGTGGTATGTCTCCTGGAAACCCACCTTACTGGTAACAAGGTTCTTTCCCTTAAGAGACCTTGGGTGGGTTGGGCCTATCATACCACCCATTCTACCTACTCCAGAGGTACTTCAGTGTTAGTTAGAAAACAGTTTAATTGTCACTACCCAATGGGTCCACTGCCTTTGGTAAACTTATTGACGATCTGGGTCTGGTGGATGTTTGGAGATTTAGAAACCCTGAGGTTAAACATTTTTCTTGTCACTCCTGCACCCACCACTCCCTATTAAGAATAGATATAGTCTTGGCTTCACACACTCTGATCCCCTTGGTATCTGGGGTGGACTACCTTCCTAGAGGCATCTCTGACCACTCTTCTATCTAAGCAATCTTTGATTTTAAGCCTGAACGGGGACTACAATTCTGGAAACTTAATCTGCATTGGTTGTCCAAACTTGGAGGGAGTACTGGCCTGACATGCCTCTGGGATGAGTAAATTAAAGAGACAATAAGATGGGAGTCAACCCAGCTGTGCTTTGGGACTAGTTCAAGGCCTTTATGAGGGGTACCTTTATAAGGAAGTTAGCGAGTATTAAAAAACTTAACAAGCAAAAAGTGGAAGAGCTGGTGCAGAGATGCAAAGACCTTGAGGTCCTATACATTAGGTCTCGTGCTGTAGAGGATAGACTGAACTGGCTTCAAACACAGTCTGATTGGACTGTATTTCTATATGACAAGCACAGTCAAAGGCTTCTCTTCTCCAGACATAATCAATATTTCCAAGCCGACTTGGGAGGGATTTACTTGGCGTGTCAAGCAAGAGATGAAATGTCTAAAAGGTCAATCCCAGCTATCATAGACAAATATAATATTAAAAAATATACGGGGGCCAAAATTGCGGGAGTGTTCTATGAATACTATAGTAATCTATATTCCATGCAAGCTCGATACATGCCTACTCAACTTATAACCTACTTTAACGGTAGGCTATCCCAAGAAGCAGTTGACCTCTTGGACCCTCCCTCTACTGAGGAGGAAATTGAGACAGCCGTCTCTTCATTTTTCAACCATAAAGCACCGGGCATTGATGGTATACCGATAGAAGTATACCAACAATACAAAGAATTCCTTGTCCCTAGGCTGTTAGACACCTATAATCAATTGCTGGAGTATGGTTCACTTCCCCCTTCTATGTCTGAAGCCATAGTCATCCATATATTGAAACCTGATAAAGAACCTTTGTGTTACGGTATCAACAAGGAGAAACTGGATCCTTGCAGTTCAGCTGGGATTGGTGTGACTTCACCTAGGGGAGCGGAGTCTAACAAATGGAAGGTGTTCGCCAGAGATTCCCGCAAGGGAATTTGGACTTTGCGGCTTCCACTTGCAGGTCACGGCCCCCTAGAGAAGTTCCCAATGAACCGTGAGAGAGGGAGCGAAGGATTGACAGGTAGTAGCCCCACGGAGGGATGTAGAAGAGGTAGGAGAACTGGATGTTTGTAGCCGTTACCACTGATGAATGGAGTGTAGCGATATCTGTGGTGTTACCACTAAGGAGTGGAATGTAGCGATGAACTTCAGAGTAACCAATAAGGAGTGGAATGTAGCGTTGATCTGTGGTGTTACCACTAAGGAGTGGAATGTAGCGATGAACTTCAGAGTAACCACTAAGGAGTGGAATGTAGCGATAAACTTCAGAGTAACCACTGAGGAGTGGAATGTAGTGATGAACTTCAGAGTAACCACTAAGGAGTGGAATGTAGCGATGATCTGCAGTGTTACCACTAATGAGTGGAATGTAGCAATGATCTGCGGTGTTACCACTAATGAGTGGAATGTAGCGATGATCTGCTGTGTTATCACTAATGAGTGGAATGTAGCGATGATCTGCTGTGTTATCACTAATGAGTGGAATGTAGCGAAGAACTTCAGAGTAACCACTAAGGAGTGGAAATGCTGGCAGCCACACAGAGGGCGCAGGATCACCAGAGCACTGACACACAGGAAGCCAGGAGAAAACAGGAATCAGTAGAGAGCAGTAATGCCGTAGCCCAGGGAGCTGCTTCCAGCACAGAGGATAGAGCAGACTCAAAGAACCAGCACTGAGAAGAGACACGAGGAGTCTAATATAAGACTGTCAGAATATTCCACCAATAGGATGAGGAAGAAGCTGAGAAGAGGCAGACGATTCTGCACATGCGCAGAAACGTCTGATGGACAGCGGCAGCCGGCGGGGATGCAGCGGCGGTGAGTGCACCCGTTCCTGAAGAGAGGGTGCAGGAGGCCTGCGCGTGAGCTGCTGATGGAGACACCACCGAGGGAGACGGAGCACCGAGGAGACAGGTGAGTGCGCCGGCTCCAGGGTAGGTGCCGCGGGAGACCGGCACGTAGCACTTTGTATCCGGGTTCATATCACCCTATCTCTCTGATTACCACAGATGCCAAAATTCTGGCTAAAATTCTATCCATACAGCTTAATGGGTTCATTCATGAGATTGTCCACCCAGATCAGGCAGAGTTTATGCTTGGCAAATCTACGCTTACTAATGTTAGACAGATTCAGAGGATCCGGTCGACTGGGGAGAGGGCAGTGGTCGAGGCCTTGGATGCGGCTAAGGCCTTTGACTCGGTTGAGCGGGACTATCTCTGGCATGTGCTGGAGCAGTTTGGCTTAGGACCCAGGTTTATTAGTCTTGTTAGGCTACTATATTCTGCACAGCGGCAACAATGAGTGTTAATGGATTCACAACAGCCCTGTTTGGTCTGGGTCAGGGATCTCGACAGGGCTGCACTGTATCCCCTGCCCTGTTTGCTTTAGCGATTGAGCCCCTGGCCTGTTTAATCCGCTCCCATGAGCACATTAGAGGCATAAAGATGGGAGGAATCACTGACAGCATAGCACTTTACACGGATCACATGTTGGTCTTCCTTGAGGAACCTGATAGGTCTTTATCTCACCTTTTAGAGGTGGTTGAGGACTTTGGTTTATATGCAGGACAAGATCAACTGGGACAAATCTGTTGTTTTTCCGATGGGGTGGCAACCTTCGCCAGTTGCTGTGTACTGTCAATCACTTCTGTGGACCGACAGGTTTAAATATTTAGGTATCTGGATTACAGCCTATGCATTAAAAGTTATTGCTCTAAATATTGACCCAATAACAGAATATTTAAAGACCAAAAGCCATACATGTCATAAGCTTCCTCTCAAGGTCAATTTTAGGATCAACCTAATACAAATGGTGATCCAACCGAAGTACTTATACCCCCTCCAGCACTTCCCATTGTATCTACCATTGAAGGTTTTCCAAAACATTAATAAAAATCTAATTTCCCTGATCTGGAGTGGTAAGAGAGCTAGGGTGTGCTTTAACACATTATGTAGAACCAAAAATTCAGTAGGATTGAACCTGCCCAATCTTAGAATTTATTATCTTGCTTCTCAGCTTAAACATTTGGTCCCCTGGTTAGGTGATTTGCAGAACACAACTTTCGAACACTTCTTGGGTGAGCTAACTAAGCCAGACCTAGCAAGGTGGCTCCTATAATAAGATAGGCATCAATTATTTGGTCAATATCACATGCTCTTATGGGAGGTTAAGGGTTACACCTCTTCAACCGAGATCACTTGCGGTCAGCATTCGGGTCCATCAGTGATGTTCACAGTCGCTTTAAAAGGAAGTCTATAAATATTACCATCGTTTTTTAAAACTTTCCTGCTTTTTTCGTAGGTCAAGTGGGTGTCGGATTTTTTCGAAACCGAAAAACCGTACCCCACCCGACTGGACACCACAATGTTATTGATCAAAAGTTCTACAAAGACATGGTTTCAATCCTTCTGAAGAAGTCGTTACTTGTGCCAAAACACACAAGTATTAATAGGGATACTCAGTGTTTCATCATTGCCAAACTGAAAAATAAGGACTTTTCAGTTTGATCCGTTCATGGACATTGGCATTAAGAGATTCTTGCAGGACTGTGTGCATATGCAGTGTACTGGCTAGTGCAGAACATATCAGTGATTAAGGATGATTGGAAACTGTAAGAGGACACACTACTAACTGGAAGTATCTCTTGCTAAACTGTATTTTGCATTCTTCAAAACTGACATGGACTGTCTAATACGGACAGACAATTTATATGAAAGTGTTTGCATGATTGTGGATTTACTTTTGGATCCTCAATGACTGACAACCATATATATTTATCAGTACTGCTAGTTTGTTCTGTTTATGTTTGGATTGAGAGCAGAATGGATTGGACACTAAATTACTGAACCACACTAACCAATGAATGCAATACTGTTTTATAAGGGCTGTCTTCTGAGTCCAAGATTTATATATTGCCCTTTCAATTGCTCTTTTATGGTGTATGTTTTATATATGGAGATCAAATAATAAATGTCTATATTTTATAGAAATTTACAGACAGGTTTTTTTTAAATAATGTTTAGGAAAAAGGAGACAGCATTAAAAATAGGTATACTACAAAGTCCAGGAATATTACAAACAGCAAACATATTCTCTTTTGTTTTCAGAAGCATTCTGCACACATTTCACGAAATGTTAATCCCATTTATCCAGATCACACCAGATGACCCCCTCCCTTTTGTCAATGCCAATAGTTATAAATCAATATCAAAACACAAAGAGCAATTAGAGATTGTTTGAATTTTATTACAAAATGTGACATGCAGCGCGCTCAAAGAATAATGAATCTATATAGGGGAAAATATGAACATTTAATTTATATGACATGAACTACATCTTTGAATGAAAAAAGCTCCACTTGACAACTTTTTAATCACAATACTGCAGAAAATTGCCAGCTAATCAAAAACTATCTGCTCCCTAAATCTTCATCATCAACCTTTATTTAAATTGCACCGGCAGATTCTGTAGCGCTTTACAATTGGGATACCTAGTCATATCCCAAAAGAAGGTACTCAGTGATGATCAGGACACCGACACAATGTTAGATAGAGACACTGTTCTCAATCACTCCGGGATTCAAGAAGGTATAAGGCAAAAACATGTTCGTGTTCCGTTCAGTAATGGACTTGGAAATTTCATCCAACTTGTTCTGGAAATCCTTTATGAACTTCTGTGGGACCTCCTCTGTAAAACGCACATCAGGGTAATCCCCTAAACGTCTCTGGAGAGCAATAAGGAATCTGATTAATGGAAGCTTTTTTAGCCAAAATTTAGCCATGATTTCTTTATGTATTGACTGGGTCCATTCATCAATACATTACAGAGCAGAGCTGCATGTACATGAATGGACAGCTTTATATATCATGATCTGCGCAAGAATTCTCTCTTACATATTCCCCAGACTAGAAACACAAAAGGAGCAGATCTGCTTATTGCTTTTATGTCCGTACAGGATCCTAGTACTCACCCGGTCTCTTGGCTCATTACTAAGCAGCCACACTGTGGTCATTCCAGTAGTGGTAGTGTTTACTTCTGGCAATGCATCCAGGATACTCTGGGGTGTGCTGACCCCTTTAGCTGTGGGAGGGGGGGTTTTCATGGATGTGGGACCATTGGGCATCCAGGCATAGAAGTCAAACTGCAATACAAACATTGATCTGAAACATGTTTATATGCATGAATAATTTATCCACAAATGCATAATTATCTTCTCAATATATTCCTAATTATACATAGGATATTTACACATTGCCATAATACATTATAAAGGAAGATCTAGCTCGAGTGTAAATGTAATATTTTGTATGTCTGAAACTAAATATATTTTCCACATGGACCAGTAAATATTGTCACATGAAACACCCATGTGGTTTCTTTGCAGAATATCAAATGTAGACTTACAACATGTGTGTATCAGTTGTTAGGTAAATGTCTCATCTGTCAATCATGCATAAAACAAATGGAAAGAGGGTGGGAAAAATTTGACAAGAGTTTGTGCAACACATACTGTAGTTATTGTGTTAGAAATCCTGTTTTTCAATGACTCGTATAGATGGTCTTAGTCATAATGCTTGATGTACAGCCTCAAATCCTCCAAATCAAGGATAAAATTAGATTTTATATTTACATTAAATTCTTTTTAGTCCATTGGGGACATTGGACCATGGGGTATAGAACCTTCTTCAGAACATGGACACTTGAAATAATTCTATCAATTAAATGCTCCTCACTCTTATACCTCCCCATCTTGCAGGGAAATCAGTTATTATACTAACCAAGTCCCACAGGACAGAACCAAAAAGAAACAATAAAGAGAGATAGAAATTACTTCATCCCTGAAAAAGAACATTTAACTTTGGTAAACTTCTTCCCAGGATATCTAGAGCTTAATTGGGTGGGCACTCAGTGTTCATCATGGACTAAGAGAAAAGAATTTAGTGCAAGTTTAAAATCTAGTTCTTTCTATCAGCCACTGGGGGACACTGGACAATTGTGATGTATCAAAGCTACTCCCTTTGGGTGGGTACGCTCACAAACTAGTAGTGCGCAGCACCCTATACCCAAATCTAACGACCTTCGAATTGTAAAGGTATGTATAGAGCCCCATGTGGCAGCCAAACAAACTGCCCGGCCGAAGCCCCATGGTGAGCCATCCACAAGGCGCACACAGATTACACCAATAAAGCCTGTGCTAATCTCTGCCATGACTGGCTAATCTCTGCCATGACTGGCTTCACCAGTCTGGTGGCACAACTGCACCGCCACTCCTTTCTATCATACCCTTTAGGGTTGCAGGAATCATCGCCATTAGAGGGAGCCAGTAATAATTCTCGAAGCCTATCGCAATAGAGAATTTGTATATCCCTGATGTTGACGTATGCCACTGTGGTGGAATTGTCTAATTGTATCTGCATGGGATTTCCACGTGATTGAAGGTAACCCTGAGCTAGAACGTTTAGCATCGCTCTTCATTCTAGAATACTTATCGTAAGCTTTGCAAGATCGGACAGTGAAAGGAGACAGCCTATCAGCACTAGGGGCAAGCATCTGGTGCCACAATTGCCCAATTTTATATAACCATGGGACAGGCCCTGTTAATACTGCCAGCTCAACCTCCAGAAGAGCAGCTTTCATCTGAGAGCCAATAGAAACATCCTATTAATCTGAGTATTTCCACCTAAACATGAGTGCTGAGTGTCCCGAGGATCATCCTGCTGAAAGAATCTGTCTGATACCTTAACACAAACAGCTTTTGGAAAGATAACACCTCCCACTGTCTTATACTAACACTGGAAGAAAAATCACACCGCCTGTAAGTAATGTGGGATTGGCTATCCGCATGGCAATTAAAGCTAGTTCACAGGGAGATAGGTAGTGAGAAAGTAGTCAGAAGCTGCAATTTTTACCCCGATTTTCAAAATCGCTGGTCATCTATGGAACTTTGCTGCGATGTAAAACACCCCTGTGTTTAGCAAACTCTCCTGTGTTTTCCTTATCTAGCTGCGAGATTAGTAAACCCATCACTGTTACACTGCCCTGTCTATAGAGCCGCAGGTCCCGACAGCTGTCAAAACTGATAAAAATAAATAAAAAGTTTAAAAAAAAGAAAGCGTGGAGTCCCCCTCTATTCACTATTAACCCTAGTGCTGTCAGCCTACTGCTGGTTACGTGAAAATCCTGAAAAAAATTTGCATGAGATCCCCCCCCGATTTCACATAACCAGCACTAGGCAAACCAGCTGGGTTGGTGGCACTATAACAGGAGGACACGTGGCAGGGGTCCCCCTGCCAAAATGACAACCAACCCCAGGCTGTTCAGTGCTGGGATGGATTCTCTAGGGAGTGGGGTCCGGCAAAAAAAAAAAAAAAGCAGGCCCCCCCTCTAGGGACAACCAGCACAGTGCTGAAAGCACTAGGGCTCTTCCTACACCCCTGGGCGGTGGGTGTAGGTTAATAAATGGCGATAGAAGTGTAAAATAAATGAACACCATTTTGTTTTGTGGAACTAAAAGTCCCATCAAGCCAGGGTGCCCTAAACAGTGTGTGCTGATACTTATATAATTACAAGCACCAGCATACCCATGGCAGCCAGGGTATGTTGGCACTTGGAGAACAACATGTGCCAACATGCCCTGACACCCTGCACTGGCTGGGACCTGTAGTTCCACAAAAGAAAATATGCTTACAAAACCACCACACCCTCATTAAAACCACAGACATTTATTAAAAATAATAAAACCTCAATGAAGACACAAAACACCCTCATTTGTACCACATATTGTTATTAAAATGAATACCCAGAATACTCACCACTGATGTTTTCATCTGTTGTCAGCAGCTTTTAATCCGAAAATAGTAATCTACAATGAACTATCGAAGAACTATAGAAGAGAAGACTCTTCTATATGAACTCTAAAATGAACTCTACAAATCTGTGTCGGGGGGAAGCCGCATAGGTTTTTCAATTGCAGACTGTCACCAGATGGGTTAAATAATAAAATTGAATTTAATGATTGGTATTTTTAGGTAGAATATATAGATACACTGTTTAGGACGTCTGTGTGTTTTTTGTGAAAATAAATCCTAGTTTTACATCTATTCAGTACATTTATATCTCTATGACCAGAGTTCAATTACTAGCCGACAACCATTGATGTACGTTATTAGTCAGTTTTAGTTTATTTGTTTTCATTTTTTAAAATATATTGAGCTCTTCTTTGAGGGGTTCTGGTTATATATTAACATGAATATTTTTCTATTTTTGTAGTCAAATATGAATATATCATCATATGTCTGTGCTTGTATGCATTATACATATATACGGACATGTGCATGTATTTAATTGAACTATATAGCTGTATATTTACTATATTATCTCATATGTGAGAAGTCAGATCTTCCTAAATCCCCCTTTTTTCTGTATGTTGAAAGTTTCAGTCGGCATGTTAAATTTAATTTTATCATTATTAAAAGTTATTGATTTTATTGTTTTAAAATGTCTAAGAATGTGTAGTTGTAAAATATTACAAAAGCGTTAATTCGCTGGATGTTGGTCAAGTGTCCTCAGAAGTCTCATTTAACATTCATTGATTCACCAATCACAAGATGTGCTCAAGCTTTATATAGTTGGATACTATAGAGATGACTGCATTGTTTTGAGAAAGTCTGTTGTGATCAGACGAAATGTGTCAGAGAGTCCTCTCCTTTATAGAAGATCCGACAGACCATACTTCTGTTATCTACCGTGTTTACTTGCAACAATAGGAACTTGTCGTTCAGGAACTATTAAACTACTCAGTGCATTGAATGGTCTTTTCTAGCTGACTATTTTTTTTTGATAGTTAATAGGATAAATGTTGACTAATTGTTATACACAACGAAATATACAAAGATTTTCAGAAGATGAGGACCAGATTTCTGGTGGCACAACACAATGGACAATACTATGGGAACAGCATTGATTGTGATCTTGGGAGTTCAAGTTCCATCTAGGTTGATTTTAGCGGGGTTCTATTTTTTTGTGATTTAAGATAAATGTTGGGTAATTTTTTATATAACTATAAAGCAATTGTTACAAGTAAAGATAAATTTAATAATAGCTTGATATGCAAGTGATAATGTTTGACATTTGTCTTTACAAGTTTATATAAACTTCAAACTTGTTTTCCATGGTCATATCTTTTCAGAGATTTTAATTAACTTTTAATTATAATGTTATACAGATTTAATATAAAACAAGAAAGGGTTTATAGAATTCAGGTAAAAAATGTTCATATTGTTATTATGGTATATTGTTTTTTCTTGTTTTTTTGCCAACACGATGCAAATAGGTTTTAATTAGAGATGTTCACTGACCCCTGTGTTCTGGTTTTGGATTAACTTCATGTTTTGGTTTTGGGCAAACTTGCCCTCATGTGTTTTGGTTTTGAATCTGTATTTCTTAAAAAAAAATTGCTCAAATCACATAATTTCTGCTCTATTTTTGTTCCTATTATTATTAACCTCAATAACACTAATTTCAAGTAATTTGGAGTCACTTTTGAACACCTCACAGGTCACAATATTATTTTATTTTCATACACTTTCAAAGACTGTAGATTTAGAAGACCAAGCCTGCCAGACCTACTCTTTGTATTTCAGCAATGACAATTAGCAATGGAGCTCTCTTGAATGTCACTGTAGACTTTGAACACTGCTACCCCCTCTTTCTATTCTACCTATGACGCTGCCCAACTGCTCTACAGACTGTGCTACCCGTTACCCCTTCTGTGTCCCTCTGTGAAATGGCGCTAGATCACCATGGAGGGCGGTACTTATAGAATCCAAAACTTCTGAGATCTGACAACGTTTTGACTCGTTTTCAATTCTGAGAGTGTGTGCGAAAGTGGCTCGGAATTGAAAACGAAAGTGGCTTAACACAATGGGCTAGATTTACTAAGCTGCGGGTTTGCTAAAGTGGGGATGTTGCCTGTAGTAACCAATCAGATTCTAGCTGTCATTTTGTAGAAGGTACTAAACAAATTAAAGCTAGAATCTGATTGGTTGCTATAGGTAACATCCCCACTTTTTCAAACCTGCAGCTTAGTAAATCTAGCCCAATGTGTTGCTGTATTTCCCCTCTGAAGAAATTAATGCGCAGGTGATGAAATGCATCAGGATAAATCTCCATGCTGTTCCAATAAATTGGAAGTTAAATCTATTTTCAGTCATTTCAATGAGCGATTGGGACCTTTAAAAAAAAATAATTTTGCAGAAAGCGTGCAAGGAGTTCTAATTATGGGACCAAAGACATCAATCGGGTGAAGTGGCCCAAATATCCTTTGTATTCTGCACATATCTGAAGGAAACAAAAACATCTTATTTGCCGACTGGAACAGTTTCTATGACTTGTTGCAGCAACCGGACAGACGGATTAACTGCATGTCAGGTAATTCAAGTTTTTCATTAATGTGCAATATCTGATTGGAACTAGATGATTATATCTTATTTTAGTAATTTGGACCACTTATCACAAAAGGTGTACCTTTGGATAATATTGAAAGACTATTTTATCCATTTACATCAGCACAGTACGACTTTCCTTAAGAGTCTCTACATGAATTTTCTTAGTTGAACTTCCATAAGTGATCTTGGAGATTACAAAATCAAACGAGTTCTTAAGCTTCATCATTTTTCAAAGCTATTGGAACAGCGTTATTACAACTTACACTTGTGTTTGTTTTTATTATTTTTAGCTCACATTCAGATATTTTTATATGTGTGTTATATGTGCATTTTTAAGATACTTTTTGCATCTATTTAGATGTGATACTGTTTATATTATAAATAAATTCTTTTTAATATAACTTTTCAGCATCATGTGTGACATGGTAATATTTTGACTAGTTGTAGTGCTGTAATAATCTTTTTCTCTCTTTATAGTTTGCCTTGATTAAGTGGGGCCTAACACACCCCATATTACAGCTGTGCTACTGATCAAATATAATAATTAATAATCACTATACTCATATATATTCATTTTATCATCCATTTACACCTATGGTGCGCCAGTTACATCTTTTTCTTTGCTGTAAATTATACTGCTTGTACCTGCACCTCCCCCCAAGCTTGGTAGTTATAGTCCTCTCTTTTTCCAATCTGAAAAGAAAAAGCGCAGCAAAAAGGCAGATACAAAGCACACAATATTGAAACGTGAACAAGGTATCAATAAACAATAAAACTCACCAGAATTTGAGCACGAATATATCACATAATTCCAATGCAATCCCACTCTAGATAGCAGTATTTACCTGCTGCTGTAGAGACAGAGCAGAGTATAGCTAATGGCACAATGATCTTCACTACATAGCTGAAATCAGTCAAGGAGGGGAGTGCAATGATGCCTCTTGGGCCTGCACCCCCCGTAGGACTTAATAGTCATAGACCTCTCTTTATCCAACATTAAAAGAAAACGAGAAGTTAAAGAGGCAGCAGAGTTGCTGGCGAAGTGACTGGGTTAAACTGATCTTCAGAACACAGCTGAAATCAGTCAGGGAGGAGGTAAATAATATAGCGCAGGGGTCTACACCTCCCTCCAGGGCTCAGAACATGGGCAGCCAGCATCCTAGAGGACACCCCCTTGTGCTACGACTGTGCCTAGTGAAGGCCTGCCTTTGATGAGGCGGCCCCACCGGATCCTGCTTCCCAAGTGGAGCCCTGGCTCTACAGTGCGGTTGCTTGGCAGGCTCCAGGCCCCACCAGAAGCTGACCACATTTTTAACATCCCCTTCCGGTGCCAGGAAGGAGAACTTACCTTGCCACTCTCCCGATGCGGTCTGCTGCCCAGCAGGACTGCCTGCTCTAAGTGACCAAAAATTCAAATAGAAAAAAATAAAAAAAAACAGGCAGCCCAGAAAAGAAAACACTGTAATGAGGGCACTGATTTCCCTGTAGGATGGGGAGGTATAAGAGGGAGGAGAATTTAATTGTTAGAATTATTTAAAGTGCCCATGTCCTGAAGGAGGCTTTTTACCCCATGCTCCAGTGTCCTCCAGTGGATGACAAAGAAAATAGGAAAGACTCACTCTGCATAGCAGGTTTATAGCCTTGTATGTTGTGATGCTCTGTGTCACTCACCTGACCACTGTTGACAGCTGCATGCTGAGCAGAACAAGTGAAGATAACCATGGTCAGGAACTTGATCAGAGAGGACTTGGTCTCCAATGACGATGGCATTCCTATCAGAGGGAATAGTCCATTAATAAACTAGACCCCACCAACACTCTACAGGATGATCTAAAATGTGATTTGATGCAAAAAGGAATCTTGGAAAATTCTAATCTATGTAACATAATTACCATATACAGAGAATTTTAATATCAGGATGCAATCTTAGTGTTGCTAGAGTCAAGCTATATATTATTCAATTTGTCTCCGAGCTTTTTAAAGGCCAGGAAAGCATTGTCTTGAAAACTCTATATATTAAAGTCAGCCACACACAAGCTGATCCCCTTGGTCTGAATGCCAGTACAAATGTCCAAAGTGAATACAAGCCGATAGTCAACTTCAAACCAGTTTTAATAGCATTTGTGAAAGTGCATATTGAGTTCTATATTCTCTCAATAACTGTGTGCTCCCTCAGTAGTAGAAATATACTAAATATTGAATTTTAATTTATATTTTATGATTATATAACAAAAGCTAAATTTGAATTTATAATTTGTCCAGGTCGGTCTTTTACTCTGTTGACTAGAACCGTAATGTAAATGCCGACATGTTAGTATCCCAAGAGTGCCCCATTCAAATAGATGATCTTCCCTTTTCCCTTTACCATACTAGACAAATTGAGTGTGAGGCCAGCATAAGTTTTGGAGAAGGGGATGAGGATCGAAGGACATCGAACAGTCAGACTGACCAGTGTGCTTTGCAACTCAGTTTAACTAAATACAGTAGAAAGTTCTTAATTCTTACCTGAAGATTTATATGACAAGAAACCTTCTTCAAAGATCTCTGCTACCCAAGCCTGAAGTTCAGGGTCTGCACTGACCACTGCATCACTCTCATAGTAGTAATGAATTATGTTGGACACAAAGCTGAGTGGAGAAATAAAAAAATATTGAGGTACAAAGAATTGAATTTCAAGTATACATGGGCTAGAAAGGGGTCTGGGATTATAGATGTCTAGAACAACCCTTATAAGACATGTTTGAGAAATTGCTGTCTGTTGCTTGCTTTAAAGCATTTTTATGCTTCATGAAAACTTATGTATAAACCAGTTTGAGGATATTTAAAGATGTAAATGAGGTAATCTCCCTCTGGTTGGGTAGTTGGGACAGGCCAATGTTCTGCATATCTACTTGCATCTCTACCTCTCCACAGCCAGCCAGATCTTTATCCCATCATCCCTGTACAGGTAATTAGGAATGGACTCCATTCCTCTTGTCTGGATGTCTTCAGGGAGACAGAGGCTGCTGTAAGTGACCTCATCCATTGCTCTTTTCAGCAGTATTGCAATACTTCCATTTCCAGTCACCACAGCCTGGAGAAAAGTGGACTAAGTGTTAGATATGTTTTCTGCAATTTTGCATTTTGTTAATTTTCTGACAATCATTTATACACCACGGTACTGTAAATGCTGATATTATAGGACCAAGTAAAAATAAAGCACTAAACAGATTAAAGCTGGCAATGGAATGAAGACTGTGTGTAACCTGTGCATAGTAATGGTCTCACCTGATCAAAGAGGCCTCCGGGACCAATGAGCTGAGTTCTGGCCAGGACGTTGATTTCCAGGGTGAAGCGAAGATGTGGAGTAATTAGCTGGGGGGGAAAGAAAGATATACTGCTTATAGACACATCTATTCTAGGCCTTAATGAGTGCCTGATGAGATATATTTTACATGCAGAAAATATAAAGCCCATAACATCTGCTTCAATTAGTCATTTGTGCCTTAGAATCAGCAGCTCAAAAATGATAGCCTATTAAGAAAGTGAAAACAAGTCAGTAAAAGTCCTGCATTAGTGGTGTTTACAATTCTGGCATATATTGGAATGGCTGATGTAAAAATATTTAATCAAGTCTTAGACAAATGATCATGTTAGTTTGTGAGAGGCATGATCATAGCACTATTTCATTTTGTCCCATCAGAAAGCACAATGACTACACCCTTATTTAAAATTAGGAAAATGTCATCTGATGCTTTGTAGGCCATAAAACTGTCTTATTGAACATTTCAACAAATCAAACCGAAGTCTACAATATAAAAATATAAATACAGATCCTATGCTGTCAGGCAGTGGATGATATTTGCATTCTGCTCTTCCAGTTCGCCATATGAACCACAACGACAACATGGAAAATTTAAAGACCTTGGAAACAAGATTAGCAATATTTAGGAATGCTAAATGATGACATATGCCTTGATGGTAACTAAATAGTTAGCATCCACATATGTTCCCAATACTAAGCCACAATGAAGGTCTTTATGTGGTTGGCCCTGTCGCTTGTTTATTGAAACACTGCAGTGAGCCAAACTCTCTGCAGGACAATGGTTTAAACAGGTTTCACCTTGTGCACTGGATGGCCCATTGGAAGTTGCCTGGTGGTTGCAATGTTAAAGACCTCAGCAAAGAGATGAGTGCGGAGAAGGGGAGTGTCCACTTCATGCACTTGGAAGTCAGAATTGCGCACCCAGATCTTGGCCAGTAACCAGTCAGATTCAGAGTCATTGGGTAGAAAAATTGGATTGTTCTCTCCTGGGGTTTGCTTCAACTGTAAGAAAAACTTATTTGTCACTCTCCAGCACCATCTAGATCCACACATCATTTATCATCCTAGATCTACCTATCCTATAGCATGTGGTTTAGAAGTCTGCGAACCCTTTCAACTTCATTTCAAGTCCTCTGTGAGAGTAAGTAGGATAAAGGTGTCAAACAGCCATATGCACAGTATCGACAATTGCCTGGACTAAGTCTATTACTCTAACATCTAATAGCTAAGTTTAAAGAGAAAAAACCACATCAATGCTCAGGATGGAAAACTAGTATGTTCAGATAAGAAGATAGAGATCATTGCTGTGGTTTTATTTTGTGGGGGTCAAGAAGTTAATTAATTTCAAGTCTTCCTTTCCTGAATAAAATATTAGGATAACTTGGCTGATTGACCAAGAGGTACTTTATCTTCTACAGGTTCATCATCATGATCATCATTTATTTGCAAAGAACCACAAAACTCTGCAGCACCGGACTATCAGTTACAAATCTTTCAAAATACAATTGCACATATATCTAGAGGTAAAGGGCAATGCTGACACATTAGGAGCTAGAAGGACTCACAGGGGACCCAGAACTGTAGCTGGTAGAAAAATATAGTAGTATCAGTTGGGGGTAGGAGAGGCTATAATTAAGAGGGGGGTTTTGAGAGATCACGTTAAATATTGAAAGTTGGGGGTGGAGTTCTGTCAGGTAGGATAGGGATCTTCATAAGTGAGGAGCAGCATGGCAGAAGTCTTGGAGGTGGTAGTTAGAGGTGGTTTCCAGAGAGGAGAAGAGGCATAGGTCAGATGCAGGTCAAAGAGGCAGAGAGGTACTATATCTCATGATGTCAGTGGTATATGAGGGGAGGAGTTGGTGGCATTTGAGGATGAATGGGAGTAGTTTAAATTGAATTCTGGAGGAATGGGAAGCCAGTATATGGTTTAGCAGAGTGTTGCAGCAGATGTAGAGTGACAGTAGAGAAAGATCAGTCCCGTCTCAGCGTTTAGGATGGTTTGTAGAGGTAAAAGACGAATAGAAGTGGTTGTAGTAGTCAAGGAGATAATGAGATATTGGATATGGGTTTGGGATCGTCCTGAATGAGAGAGGAATATTCTGCCTATATTTAGAAGGTAAGAAGTGAACCAGGAGATAACAGTGCTGTGAAGGCCAAGGTAGTGAAGGGTTTCAAGGAGATGAGGACAGAGGTCAAGGAAGAAGAGTAGTGAGAAGTGACAATATGGCACTCTAGTGAGGACAGTCTCGAGGCATGCAGAAGGAGGAAGCTTGATTGCAAAGTGTCATTAAGAGAGTGAGCAGATAAAGTGTATCATCTGGTTATACACAAGCCACTTAAGTGGGCTGGAAGCAAAGGGAGTAGAGAAATGGTGTGGTAGCAAGAGAGAATTAAGGTCAAGGGATGGACTCTTGAAGAGAAGAGATGTGCACAGGTTTAAAGATGGAATGGAAAGCACCAGTGGAGTGGGACATGTTGAGGAGGTGAGCTAGATGCAGTCAAGTATTGGGGGCAAGGTGTGGAGGAGTTGGGTGGAAATGGGATTGAAAGGAGAGGGAAGAGGAATCAAGGAATATGAAGACATTGTCTTCAGCAATAAGCGAGAAAGAACTGAGGGTGAGTAGCTGAATGGAAGAGAAGTTGGGTATAGGGTGATAAATCTGATGAGACGATTTTGTTACAGATGGTGTTGATTTGTAGTAAGTAGAAAAATCATGAGCAGTAAGGGAAAAAGTAGAGAATGGTGAGGTGGGCAGAGAAGCAAGTTGATGGCAGCAAACAGATGGTGGTGTTGGATTAACTTGGTGGATATTAAGGATCTAAAGTAAAGTAAGAGAGAGACGGTGGTATACTAAGTAGACAGGAAACATTTGTAATGGAGGAAGTCTGCATTAGAGTGAGTTTTTCTCCAATCACTCTTGGTTGTACTAGAGCACTTTCTGTTTGGAGTGCCAGAGGTAGAGTTTGGATTTGCAACTGTGAATGTTGTGTTGTAGAATGGCACTGCAGCATTAGGGCAGAACAGGTTAGATATAGGATAGAGGAATAGTTCAAGTGAGGCTGAGAAGAGAATCAGGTCAAGGCTATTTAGATTTTGCATTGTGCGCATGGAGTGCAGGAGGCAAGGTGAGGTAAAAGGAAATGAGGTGGTGATCAGAAAGCAGGAAGGCAAATTTTGAGACGCTGGAGATGGGAGAACAACAGGTCTAGTAAGTGTACATCATGATAGATGGGAGAGGATATCCATTGGGAGAGCTACCAGGATGAACTAAACGAGAGTAGTTTAGAGGTGGCAGTGCCAGTAGAGTTGTTCATATGGATGTTGAAATAGAATAAGAATGGGTAGGTCAGAACAAAAGGATGCAAGAAAGCCAGGTGAAAATGTTGTGAAGGAATTCAGAATGAGAACCTGAGGGTGATAGATGACAACAGCAAGAAAACACAAAAATAAAAGTGCATGCATTTTTATTGTTTGCAAACAGTTCAGTAGGGAGTGTCCAGGCAGTGCATATGGTAGATGCATGAGGATAACGGAACAGGAAAGTGTTAGATGTTGTCCTCCTTGAGCAGTATTTCCAGGTAGAAGGTTGTTCCCCTCACTACCCCATATTTTATATATATAATACCCCTTTATAACTATCAATTATACACACACACAGACACACACACACAGACACACACACACAGACACACACACACAGACACACACAGACACACACAAACTTGTAACAAACACACACTAAAATATTAGCCAAGCTGACAACACAGACTTGCAGCAACACAGACTGCATATGTAAGGATAGCGGAGACGTGTGTGTGTTATGAAGTTTAGACTGTAAGCTCCATTGGGGCAGGGACTGATGTGAATGATAAAAGTATTCTCTGTACAGCGCTGTGGAATTGGTGGCTCTATATAATATTGAGGATGATGGACTGCAATCAACCCCCATTAACCTCACACTACAAAGGACAGCAATAAAATATTTAAACAAACAATTGGTGCATAAATATAAGCATTACATTAACTAAAACATAATACATCTGATCACAGTCTAGATTAGTGGTGAAGAGATGGTAGTGAACAATTACCATTAAGAAAAGTATATATGTTGGCATTTATAAACTCTTGCTTCAGTGCATCTTCAGGAACAAAGTTATATGAAGCAAAGCTTACTATACCCAGCTATTATCACTAAACTTGTACAGGGTATATTTGTAATTATATTGAGCTTAGCAAACAGATCTAAAAAGTCATATATGTATAGGAGAGTCTCAAAATAAAGGGGGGGTACATTGAAACTAGGAAGATCTTGGGTCGTATACTAGGCAATTTCCTTTGAACAGACTGTTAGAAGAAATGTAACACCAGGTAAAAATGACACTTCATCTTCACCTATTTCCGTAGCTGCTATGCAATATTCTAGAGTCACCTGATGTTTTGCAAGCAAAAGGGTCAATAGCTAAGGGTAAACACATATAGATGTGCTGCAACGCATTCACAGAATTTAAAGTGTTGATCTAGAGACTGTTAAAAGATAAAGGATTCCTAGGCAACATGGTAGAGTGATAAATACCCACCGAAAGCACAAAAAAGTATCAGATCATGTATTCATGCAATAAGTCAGTTATGCACATTCTGATTTATTTGGGTGCCATAGGAGCACCGAAATGGCTGTTGGGTATTATATGACATACACTATCATGAGCTCTGTTCCATGAACACCAGCACAAGATGAGCATTTCGAGAAACAATTATGCTGTTTATCTGTCTTTTTTTGACATGCTGGCATGAATGATATAATGGACTTTAAAAGTAATAATACAGCATATTTTTATATGGAGTGCTGGTTTCCAATCCTGTTTGACAGGAATTTATGTGAGAGATATAGATTAATATATATATATATATATATATATATATTAGAGATGAGCGCGCTCGGATTTCTGAAATCCGAGCCCACCCGAACGTTGTCGATCCGAGTCGGATCCGAGACAGATCCGGGTATTGGTGCCAAATTCAAATCTGAAACCGAGGCTCTGACTCATAATCCCGCTGTCGGATCTCACGATACTCGGATCCTATAAATTCCCCGCCATCTTCACTCGGGCATTGATCAGGGTAGAAGGAGGGTGTGTTAGGTGGTCCTCTGTCCTGCTATATCTCGTGCTGTTCAGTTCTGTGCTGTGCTCAGTCCAGTGGTGCTGTGTTCTGTGCTTCTAAGGGAATAGTTATTTCCCCATTATTCCCAAGTTTTTTTAAAAAAAAAAAAAAACCAAATTTGCAAAACCAATCCAGCAGTATAAGTCCATTGGTACTGCAATATTACCAAGTTCACACATTCTGCAGTATCTTGTTCTACATATAATGGAGAACAAAAATTTGGAGGATAAACTATGGAAAGATCAAGACCCACTTCCTCCTAATGCTGAAGCTGCTGCCACTAGTCATGACATAGACGATGAAATGCCATCAACGTCGTCTTCCAAGCCCGATGCCCAATCTCCTAGTACAGGGCATGTAAAATCCAAAAAGCCCAAGTTAAGTAAAAGTAGCAAAAAGAGAAACTTTAAATCATCTGCGGAGAAACGTAAAGTTGCCAATATGCCATTTACGACACGGAGTGGCAAGGAACGGCTTAGG
The DNA here is from genome assembly GCF_038048845.1 of Mixophyes fleayi. Lineage (NCBI taxonomy): Eukaryota > Metazoa > Chordata > Amphibia > Anura > Limnodynastidae > Mixophyes > Mixophyes fleayi. The sequence continues at coordinate 39,059,773 of NC_134403.1, read as the reverse complement.
CCCTGGCCGGTGTTCTTGACTAGTGGTTCAGCTTCACCCACGGATCTTAGCCCTCCTCCTCCTCCTCCCCCCCTACAAAAAATGAGTTATGCTTTCAGCAACAACAAAACAGCAAACAACTCTGCCTTCTAAAGAGAAATTATCACAAATCCCCAAGGAGAGTCCAAGGGTGTTGGTGGTTGTCAAGCCTGACCTTCCAATCACTGTACGGGAAGAGGTGGCTCGGGAGGAGGCTATTGATGATGTAGCTGGCGCTGTGGAGGAACTTGATGAGGATGGTGATGTGGTTATTGTAAATGAGGCACCAGGGGGGGGGAAACAGCTGATGTCCATGGGATGAAAAAGCCCATTGTCATGCCTGGTCAGAAGACAAAAAAAATGCACCTCTTCGGTCTGGAGTTATTTTCATCCAAATCAGGCCAACCAATGTATGGCCATATGTAGCTTATGTAAAGCTCAAATAAGCAGGGGTAAGGATCTTGCCCACCTAGAAACATCCTCCCTTATACGTCACCTGAATAACCTTCATAGTTCAGTGGTTAGTTCAGGAACTGGGGCTAGGACCCTCATCGGTACAGGGACACCTAAATCCCGTGGTCCAGTTGGATACACACCAGCAACACCCTCCTCGTCAACTTCCTCCACAATCTCCATCAGATTCAGTCCTGCAGCCCAAGTCAGCAGCCAGACTGAGACCTCCTCAATACGGGATTCATCCGAGGAACCCTGCAGCGATACGCCTACTACTGCTGTTAGTCGGTCATCTTCCCAGAGGGGAAGTCGTAAGACCGCTAAGTCTTTCACAAAACAATTGACCGTCCAACAGTAGTTTGTCATGACCACAAAATATGATAGTAGTCACCCTATTGCAAAGTGTATAACTGCGGCTGTAACTGCAATGTTGGTGTTAGACGTGCGCCCGGTGTCCGCCATCAGTGGAGTGGGATTTAGAGGGTTGATGGAGGTATTGTGTCCCTGGTACCAAATCCCCTCGAGATTCCACTTCACTAGGCAGGCAATACCAAAAATGTACAGAGAAGTACGATCAAGTGTCCTCAGTGCTCTAAAAAATGTGGTTGTACTCACTGTCCACTTAACCACGGACATGTGGACAAGTGGTTCTGGGCAAACGAAGGACTATATGACTGACAGCCCACTGGGTAGATGCATCCCCTTCCGCAGCAACAGCAGCCTCAGTAGCAGCATCTACAAAATGGCTGCTCGTGCAAAGGCAGGCAACATTGTGTTACAGGCTTTAATAAGAGGCACAACGCTGACAACATATTAGAGAAACTGAGGGAAATTATCTCCCAGTGGCTTACCTCACTTAGACTCTCATGGGAATTTGTGGTGTTAGACAATGCCAGTAACATTGTGCGTGCATTAAATATGGGCAATTTCCAGCACGTCCCATGTTTTGCCCACACCATTAATTTGGTGGTGCAGCATTACCTGAAGAGTGACAGGGGTGTGCAGGAGATGCTTGCGGTGGCGCGCAAAATTGCTGGACACTTTCGGCATTCAGCCAGTGCCTACCACAGACTAGAGGCACATCAAAAAAAGCATGAACCTGCCCTGCCATCACCTCAAACAAGAGGTTGTGATGCGCTGGAACTCCACCCTCTATATGCTGCAGAGGATGGAGGAGCAGCAAAAGGCCATTCAGGCCTACACAGCCACCTACGACATAGGCAAAGGAGTGGGGATGCGCCTGAGTCAAGCGCAGTGGAGACTGATTTCCGTGTTGTGCAAGGTTCTGCAGCCATTTGAACTTGCCACACGAGAAGTCAGTTCCGACACTGCCAGCTTGAGCCAGGTGATTCCCCTGATCAGGCTGTTGCAGAAGCAGCTGGAGAAAGTGAGGGAGGAGCTGGTAAACCATTGCGATTACACCAAGCATGTAGCTCTTGTGGATGTAGCCCTTCGTACGCTTTGCCAGGATCCGAGGGTGGTCACTCTTTTAAAGTCAGAGGAATACATTTTGGCCACCGTGCTCGATCCTCGGTTTAAAGCGTATGTTGTGTCTCTGTTTCCGGCGGACACAAGTCTACAGCGGTGCAAAGACCTGCTGGTCAGGAGATTGTCCTCCGAAGAGGACCGTGACATGCCAACAGCTCCACCCTCATTTTCTTCCACATCTATGGCTGCGAGGAAAAAGCGCAGTTTTCCTAAAAGACGCGCTGGTGGGGATGCTGATAACATCTGGTCCGGACCGAAGGACCTGCCAACCATTGCAGACATGTCTACTCTCGCTGTATTGGATGCTGTCACAATTGAAAAAATGGTGGAGGATTACTTTGCTGACACCATCCAAGTAGACATGTCAGACAGTCCATATTGTTACGGGCAGGAAAAAAAGGCAGTTTGGAAGCCCCTGTACGAACTTGCTCTATTTTACCTGAGTTGTCCCCCCTCCAGTGTGTATTTGGAAAGAGTTTTTAGTGCAGCGGGGAACCTGGTCAGTGAGCGGCGAAGGAGGTTGCTTCCTCAGAACGTTGAAAAAATGATGTTTATAAAAATGAATAATCAATTCCTCAATGAAGTACAGCACTGCCCTCAAGATAGTACAGAGGGACCTGTGGTTGTGGAGTCCAGCGGGGACAAATTGATAATGTGTGAGGAGGAGGAAGTACACACTGTAGGGGGAGAGGAATCAGAGGTTGAGGATGAGGACGACATCTTGCCTCAGTAGAGCCTGTTTAGTCTGTACAGGGAGAGATGAATAGCTTTTTTGGTGTGGGTGCCCAAACAAACCAATCATTTCAGCCACAGTTGTTTGGTATGCCCTGTCGCTGAAATGATTGGTTTGTTAAAGTGTGCATGTCCTATTTAAACAACATAAGGGTGGGTGTGAGGGCCCAAGGACAATTCCATCTTGGAATTATTTTTTTTTTGCATTATATGACCAATCAACAGTCGTTTGCCATGTTCAAAAAGTAAAACCAAATTTAAACAAATTCAAGAAATTAAACCAAAAGTAAAATGCCCTGTCATAATTTAAAACAAGAGGTATTGACGTGCTCTAGAACTACTGTATTTTTGTTTATATTTTATAAACACTACACTTGGAAGTTGGAGGAGGTATTGTGGCCCCAGCACCAAATTTACTACCGGGGCCACTCCACTGTGCAGTCCATATTTCGGTGTATCAGATATTAAACAACGGTGACAGTTGATGCCCAATTTTTTAATCATATTGTTGGCGCTGTAAAAAATTGTGTTCCGGGCACACCACACTACGCAGTCCATACCCTTTTTTGGTGGAATTCTGACCCGTGGAGGGTTTTTTAATTATATTGTGGCCTCGGTACCAAATTGTGTACCGGGGCCACCACACTACGCAGTCAAGAAAGATAGATGCGTATCATAGATAAAGTACATTCAGTGTTGTGGGGCAAATTGAAAAATATTCAAAATGCACTGTAATTATCAAAAACAAGAGGTTTTGACACGCTGAAACTCCAACATGTATTTGATGGAGAGGATGGAGGAGCAGCCGTATGTGCAGTGTAATGCAGACCTGTTGAAGGTTTTCTATATATTTTATTGTGGTGCCCAGTGCCCACTACTCTACGCAGTCCAGATACTATTTTTGGGTGTAATTCAGACCAGTTGATGGGTTTTGAATTATATTGTGGGGAACACTCCTCTACGCAGACCAGAAAGATACCTCGTTGCAACGTTTTGGACTAATAACTATATTGTGAGGTGTTCAGAATACACTGTAAATTAGTGGAAATGATTGTTATTGAATGTTATTGAGGTTAATAATAGCGTAGGAGTGAAAATAAGCCCAAAAACTTGATTAACACTTTAGTTTTTTTAAAAAAAAAATCCGAATCCAAAACATCGCGAAAATCCGGATCCAAAACACGAGACACCAAAAGTCGCCGGTGCACATCCCTAATATATATACATATACAGATATATACACACACATACGTACTCACACACACTACTGAGATTCTAAAAAAAGGAGATATAAGGGTAAATGTATCAACCTGCTGCGAAGACACCGAACTCGTGGGAGTTCAAGAAACCGGAGGTTGATACTTTTACCCCATACTATTTATGAGGGGCAATCCTAACATAAGCGATACAGATCAATAGACATTTAGGTCTGTAAATAATTCCAGATTATGGGCCTGTCATAGATCTCTATATTTTGTTATCAAGGACAAAAAGATACATAAAATATACTAAGCAGAGACAAAATCTAACTTTTATTTTGTAATTTGCGAGTGTTCATAGGGCATAAATTCAAATATGGACCTAAAAGGTGAGTAACATGGAAATTATATGGGATTGAACCCAAAATAACAATTATTAGTGGATAGACAGATGTACTGTTATCAATGTTACAGTTCAAAGTGCATTATTCTCCAGGGTTCGAAAACTAATACTTATATTAAGTGCCTCAAAAAAGTTACATTTAATCACAACAATGGAGCTTGTATTCCTATCATGGTTGGGTCCAATTCCATATAATTCCCATATTACTCACTTTTTAGGTACATATTTGAAATTATACCCTACGAACACGCACTTATTTTAAAATTAGAATATTTCTCTTTTTAACATTGCAACATTTTATGGGTACAAAATAAGTTACATTTTTTTTCTTTATAGTGTTTTACGTATATTTTTGTCCTTAATGCGACATATAGAATTCTATGACCGTCTCTGATTTGGGGGTGGGGGGGGGGGGGATTTTAATCTGGAACTATTTACAGACCTAAATTTCTATTGATCTGTATTCCTTATGTTAGGAGTGCCCCCTCAAAAATAATATTTCCCCTTCTTTTCCAGTACTTTACATAGGGATCAATAATCCTGGTCATTATCTCTGTTAGCACTTCAAAATTAATGATATCCATGTACAAATATACTTTTTTCATGAGTATTTGCAACGTTAAATCCTAAAATTCTACCTCGTACGGTTTCTGCACTTGTGTACTGATCAGCAGACTTTGAAAGCTCAGTTATGTCTGCACACAACATATAAAAATAGATTAGAACCTTGATACACCCCAGGTAACCACCCCAGGGGCACACGCAGGGGGTGTTTCTGGGTCTCCAGAAACCCCTCCGCTAAAGTGCCCCTACATAGCGGCACTGTACTATATAGCAGCCGCGGCGCTGTCAATGAAGCGTCCGCGGCGGTGCTGTATACAATCCTATAAAAATCCTGCATGCGCCGCTGCTCACAGAGGTAGAAGCTTACTGATAAATAGTAATAAGAGCATACTTGCCAACTCTCCCGGAATGTCTGGGAGACTCTTGGATTCCAGGTGAGTCTCCCGGACTCCTGTGATTGTATGGCAGTCTCCTTCATCTGTCCACTTCCTAGTGAAGTGGACAGAAATAGGTCCAAAATGCAGCGATTCTCCTGGAATTGCGGCATTTGGCCCCACTCCCACTGTAAAATGACGCGTTTTCATCATTACGTCATGGTCCAAAACTATGCAATTTTTCGGGTCCCGCCTCCTTTCAAGCCCACCTTCCCCCGGCAGCTCCCGGACACCAACTAGAAAAAGTTGGCAAGTATGAATAAGAGTCAGGGTTGGTATTCAGGGGTCATTACAGTTGTATGACTGTACTGTAGTCTTCTCAGACTAGATACATACGTGGATATCATAGTGTAGCCAAAGCTGGTCCGTTTTAGGAAGGAGAACTGGTCATTAGGTGGCAGATCCGTAGCCTTTTCTGCATCGATGCAGTGAGGGGCACCTTCTGCATAAAATTTCCACCTGCAGGACACAAAGTAAGTATATGCTATAGAATACATTCATATAATCCAATCAAAAATGCATTTATTGATTCACAGACCTTCTGTTTATATTTAGAAACAAAAGATGAGAAATATATATATATTCTATATCTATGAAGTGTGGAATTCCACTACGCTACTACTTCTTGCTGGGTGTGATACATATGTACAAGAGTTACATGACCTACATTTATATGGTCGATGCTATAATATAGATAGGATTGCAAAGTCGACAATAATGACAACACTATTATTAGGTTGACAATTCAAATGTAGACAGTACTTTTTGGTTGACAATAATATCCCTAACACTAACCATATAATACTGTCTACATTTGAACTGTTGACCTAATAATACTGTTGACCATGTGAATTGTTGACCTAATAATGTTGACACTTGAACTGTCGAACTAATGTTGTCAACTTTCCTAATGTCGACCAAATTAAAGTCTAGCTGTCGACCACATAAACGCTTACTTCAGTTGGTAGCATGGTAAATAATTTTTTCAGCAGCTGCCGCAATGATCTACATGCAGTTACTGATGCCAAAACTGTCCAGGAACTTTATGGGCCATAGGCACCATCTTCTGCAATGACCTCAGAATTTTTAAGAGATTCTGAACAACCAAATTGTGTGCAAAGCATGCTACCATCCCTATGAAACATTATGCCAGAGCACTTGCTGATAGATGAAGGTGGGCTGCACCCAGGAGAAAATTGCTGGGAGACAGACCACAGAAAAAAATATTTTTAACATTAGACAGCATGCATCATGGAAAGTGTAGAGGCAGTAATCAGTACTCATTAGACAGACTGCAGGTGGTGTATGGAATATTGGCTATCTTCATTTTTTTGTACAAATCACCACAGTCATCAGATTTTTTTTCCCTTAATCCTTACACCAAGGGCTGATGTTTTCTTTGAGATTGACAAACAGTTTGGATTTTGAGCACCCTTTGTTACACTTTGCTCCTGCATGACCTTTTTACTAGTAGAGGCCGAAAAATTACTACTACTGCTGGTACTGGTATGCTAGTTCCAAAGTAGCATTCTCAATTTATTTGTCTTAATAATCATCATTACTTATACTCACATTTCCAAATGGTTGAGACATTTGAGAAGAAGGCTGCTCTATAATTACAGTTTTAGAATCTGATATCAGACTCACATATAACACTCATGGATACCTTTAGACTCTCCTCAGGATTCTGTGAGTGCCCAAGTTGTTCTTCAGCCTGAGTGTTCATTTCATGTATTGCTATGGCTGTTTTGGAGATGACAGACCTGCATTCTGAGTGAAGGTGGTTCAGGGGAAGTTATGGAAGATGCATGACTGTGTTGGGCACGCTTTTTCAATTGGCATTCTAGTATGTGTGTCAGAAGTAACAGGGCCCCTACTAGCAAAATCTGGGCATAGTCAGAGTCTTTTTTGCCACTGTGAGTGGTATAGGGAGTGTTAGCCATTTACATTTTCTTTAAAAACAAGAAATATATTTGTGCTGCTCACAGTCATACAGCACCCTGCTTTTTCTACACTAAATAGTTCAGATGTCTATACCATATATACTATAATATACTATTACAACAACCAGTAGCCACTGCTTGTCTACTCTTCCCTCTCACACACACAATTGATCAGCAGACAATTCCAGCAGACTGATCTCTAAATAAACTACATTTTTGCAATAAAATCACAGCTATTGCAATATCAATTGCCTCTTTCACCCTGTCCAAGCGGTTTTTTTTTTTGAGCACAGAGTTGCAGCAAACCTCTAACTCACATGCTATCACTTCTAAAATGGGGGCTATATTTAGAAGATATTGATCCAACTCATGAGAACTGTAGTTTTACCAGAAATGGTATTTTGCCTTGATTTCAAATCAGAGTATGGTACTCAAGACCGAGTGATGGCTTAATCGACTCGGAAACCCAAAATTTGGACCTGTCAGGTATCTCAGAATCCGACCGCTTATCTCTGATATAGATATAGATATATATATATATATATATATATATATATATATATATATATATATATATATATGAGATTCACTGAAATTTTGTAGATGTTTTGAAAATTGGTGAACAAGTAATATATGCTACAGCTCATGCTGATTAATCAGATTGTGTCATTTATCCAGTGTAGTGCAGAAATTGAAAGCAAACACATGATTAGTTGGAATAAAGCACCAGTTTACATGATTGGATGGAGATATATAAATATATATCTAATATATATAAGCCTAGCGGCGTGTGTTAGTGAGTGTGTGGAAAAAACTATTCTCAGAAAGGGCTCATCCAATTGACCTGAAATTTGGTATACTGACATTATTTGACAAAAAAATGAGAATAGTAAAGTCAGTTAACTTCCATCATCCCCCCTTCCCCCCCCCCCCCCCCCCCCCCCGTGGGAGGGGTGGTAAAGGCTAAATTTACGAGTTCAGGGGTCAAACTCATTTTTCTGAGGTAATTTTACCTCATGAACACACATTAAAAAGGACGCTTATATATACATATATACTGTAGCATATATTATTTATTCACCAATTTTATAAAAATCTAAAAATGTAAGTGAATCTCCTCTCCCCTGGAAGACAAGACATTTTCCCATAGGCAGCAAGTATACAAGACATTACTTCATGTACATTGGTCACTCACTTGTGTGTTTCTCTCTCCTTCTCCAGTTCTACTTGCCGTTGTTGCTGAAGAATAGGATTAGTTTTCCCAGTTAATATAATTCCTGAAAGAGAGAGTTTGTCATGATACCACCTCCAACAACCACCAGTACAGTTTTTATTGTAATTAAGTAAATGTGACATGATACATGGGTAACTAGTGATTGATATTAAAGTCTAACATGAGTAAACCATCTCATTCAGTACAAGATGGTCCCCACATGTAAACCTTCACAATTATAGTGTGAGATGTACCATTCTACATAGAGCCAGTCTTCTCAGCTCTAATATCTAGTCCTGTGCACTAACATTCAACTGGAGAGACTTATATTAGTGATTTTATGATGCATTTATTAAATCCAAGTATAAGTTGGGTAAGAGTTCCTATCTGTATCCAAGTCCTGCAATAAATTCCAACTCACCCTTCCCCTCTGGGATCTCCACAGTAGTAAAGGCAGGGATCCACCGATAGAAAGGGAACTGGTAGAGTTGACCATTGGGGCAGGTCACCTCAACATACAGACACAGTACCAGGCATCCATATTAAATTTCTTGTAGTGCTCTGTTGACAGCCGAATCAACAGGAGCTCTCCCAGATCTTCCTCAATGTTAACATCAAAGTCAGTTACCTTGAAAAGCAGAGTAGAGCCTTAAAAATCTTGGCATGGAATATGTCTAGAATTCTCATTAGGATAGACCATAAGTGTCCCATTTATACAAGGAGATGTGAAGTTTTTTTCCAATAGAGTTCAGGGACTTTGTGGACATAGACAAGTATATAACAATGGTAATGGCATTTTTCTAGAAAATTGCATATTTTGCAGACTTCTTGATTTATATGTTTAACATGTAAATATCAGGGTAATCCATTATATGAATCAATTAAAGAACCAAATATAAAACATTCTAACATTTCTTCATGACAAGTTGTATACATGGGTAGAATGCAAATAGAATATATGTAGTTTTTACTTTTCCTCAGATACAAACCTGTGTTTTTATGAATTGTTTCTTATTTTATTGTATACAGAATGGTTGAAGGGTTAGGCTAGACTTATTTCAGTTATATACAACAACAGTAGCCCTTCTGGGATCTATCCACTGAGCAGCATATTTGTTTAGGAGACCTTTAAAAATGTACACAATAATTAACATATATAATCTTCTACTTCCCTATATTCAAAAAATGCTTATGACAGATATACACTGTAGGGGCCAACTAAATATTCAGTATATTTACATTCATTTTTTAAATGGGATTGTAACGAACAAGATGTTTTTTTTAAAGGCTATTATGCCAAAACATTCATATTTGTAACATGGTATATATGAGTTTTAGTTTTGAAAATGTAACAATGACTTGCCCCCTCTGGAGTAATATTTTATCTTTTGTTGCAGACACTGTTCTGAAGATTTATTACTGTCGCTCCCACACATATTGCTATTTTACTTTAAATAAGATGTTTCCTTATTATAAACTCTCTCTGGTTTCCGATCCGTGAAAATGTAACATGGTGATCTGACTCTATAGAAAATGAAAGAACAACAAGTACAACCTTGGATTTTCTGGATCCACTGGGGTTCCCATTGGCTGTAATGGTTCCATGTTTACTGCTATCTCCTCTTACCGCTAGGCCTGCTTCAAGCAGGCTAAGCTTGGGTCAGTGACCCCTATGAATTTTATATTTGCCCGTTTTAAAGAGGCCAAGCAATAAGCTTATAGAGCATCATCTGTAAATATATTTTAGTTTGAGTGAAATCCTTATTTAATTCTATTTATTTGTAGTGTAACATTATTCCCATATTGTGACTCTTATAAGATACTCACTGCTCCAGGTTTGAAGTTATTCCACTTATGGGGCAGTTGATGTTTAGCACTTTCACCTTGGACCCCCACAAGAACAATGGAAACTTGATCAGAGGTCCCAGCACACAGGTCCTTCCCTGTTGCAAATGTCAGCTTGTAGATCCCCATGTCTGAGCCAGTGACCTTGTGAGAGAAGCACTGTAGGAAACTAGAAAAGTCGGGAATGTTTTAGACTAGCATACACACCAGTGCTCCCTCTAAACTGAGCAATCTGGAAAGGAAAGAGGTAAAAGGTCACTCTAATGAGGGCTCCACCCTAAAGATTTGTATTCAAAATCTGCAGGATGTTTCCTAGTAAGATACATGTTTAACTCTATCATTTCCAGATTGCTCAGCTTAGAGGGAACACTGATACACACCCCTCTCTTATACCATACAAAATATCTCGCTCCTCCATGTACAAATTATTAGAATTTCCTTTGAAAAACTTCTCAATTTCTTCATATCTTTACCAACTGTAACAATGTTCTTATTTGCTCTACACCAGTGGGGGGGCAAACTCATTCCTCAAGGGCTACCAACAGTTCATGTTTTTAGGATTCCTGTCTGTAGAAACAGCTGGGATAATTACTGACCCAGCCAAATAGATTAACTCAGCTGTGCATGATTAAAGAAATCCTAAAAACATGAACTGGTGGTAGCCCTTGAGGACTGAGTTTGCCCACCACTTCTCTACACCATAATCTGTATCTGATGAGCTAGAAAGCCAAAGCTTGAACTCTCAATGATTTTTCTCAGCATAGAAATCAATTAAACCCATACTCACGTAATAAGGGTGTCTTCTGTTGCTCTAAAATGTGTCTTCTGTTAATGGAGAAAGTCCTGTGTACAAAATACATTAAAGTTATACCATGAAAGAAGAAATGATTGACCAAAATAATGTATACTAGATACAGCACGTGTGAGAGTCTGTATGAATCAGTGTGTCTGTGGGTCCTTTTTATGTCAAAGTGTCAGTGAAGACGACTCCCTTTTTACATCTCATTTCCCAATGGAAGAACATTACGCTTCAATGTTAGTACTCAATATAGCATACAAAACCTAATACAGGTATTTGAGATGTATATATATATAATTATATATATATATATATATATGGACACGAGAATACATAGGGCTTAAAATATATATAATGAAGAATCATACAACAGGAAACCTATATTGAGTGTAAAGTAATACAACGTATATTAATTGCACTGTAGTACATTTTACACTGTAATCATATCTGTTAGGTGTGTGACATTACAGGGGCAACTGTTATCATTCATTGTCAGTGCACATTTAGTCAGTTAACCAGTAAAACCCCTGTTAGGAAGCGCTTGAGTCAGTAAAGTTATGTAACTGGCTATAAGCACCATAACCCATATAATATATGTGTTTAGATACGCAGGCTATGTTATGCCAACTGGTTTATTTTTAACAATACAGTGGTTAAAGCAAAAAAAATATTGTTATTCTCCATTTTTCATTAGTGTAATTAGTTATTTAAATGTACAAATACCCAAGGAATACATCGGCATCTAAAATTAGGTATTTTTTTTCAACACACTAACTTGTTCAAAAAAGTCTGTTCATCCCCTCAAATTAAAGCCCTTATCATATTGTATTGACTGTTGGTTACTTTATAAAGAATGATGAATTGGTTGAAGAAATTAAAAGTCCCCCCACCCAACCTCAAAAAAAATGTGCAAAACTTTCCTTAAGTCCCATTAGTGGTTATATTGATACTGGTTAAAAGCCTGTCAAAATGATGGATAAGAATAAGATCATGTTGAACCTGTTTGCACCCAATTTGACTTTACCCTTGTAGCAGCATTGATTGAATGGTTTGTCAGATGGCTGCTCAGTGTGGCAAAATTCAAATTCAATACTGTTCATGGGACTACAGTTATGAGCATTAATATTTGTTTCATCAAACTTACCGACATCAAGTATGGTGTGGCATCCTGTTCACTGACTTTGTAGGCATTGACGTGATATTACCTCTGTCCTGTTCACTCTTCGATTGTTTTCTCTGTGACGGGCAATTGCTGAGGAAATATATTTGCTTGGCGATGATGATCACGTTCTCTCTGGTCATCAGGCACCATTTGTCGTTGAGCATATAGTGCTATACGGAAAAACATACACTGATAAAGAAAATAAAAAAGACATAACAATGCCCGGGCAATAAACAATAGGAAAAACAACAATGTCTACTCTTCTAAAAATATTTTTAGAATATGATATAATAAACATTGTTACATTTTATCTGGTTTGATAATATCCGCCTCTCCCCATTGAAGGGTATGTAAATTATATGAACATCACAGAACCTTCCCAGCGCCTGGCTTTTTCCATTGTTATAAATAGTAACTGCCACCCGAAAAACCTAAATAAACCAAAGTAGTAAAGCCATGAAATGAGGAAAATCTTGTCAGTAGGAATGAGAGTCAGGTACACACAAGAGTTATATGCAAACATTTTGCCAAATTTGTTTGTGTCTTATGTATGTGTATTTATATGTTTTTTAACATATACCGTATTTCCCCATGTATAAGACGCACCTTTTCCCCCAAAATTTTGGGTACTATGTAAAATTTGGATAGCTATTGTGTACAAGAAAAGAAGAAATGCTAGTGTAATATAAACAGACGCGAGGCCTTTTTATACTATTGGGGGATTTCCTTGACAGCATGGGAAAACCCCCTACAGTATACATAGACCTCTCATCTATTTATATATTATATTTCATTGTGCGGCGCCCTTGGTGTCAGCGCATGGTGGTACTTATGGTTCTCCAAGTGTCAACATACCCTAGCTGCCATGGGTATGCTGGTGCTTGTAGTTCTACAAGCACCAGCATGCACAGACTGTTAATGACAGCCAGGGCTGGCTGGGAATTGTTGTTCCACAAACTAAAATGGTGTTTTTTCACTTGTTCTCTACTTTTCACGCTTTATTGACCTACACCCATCACCCCAGGGGCTAGGTCTTCCTAAAGGGGGGGCTCGCACAATTTTTTTGCAGACCCCACTCCCTAGATAATCCCTAGATAATCCAGCCCTTAGCTGAACAGCCTGGGGTTGGTTGTCATTATCCCTCCCAATATCTCCCTCTTGGTTGACAACATCACTCTTTCTCCTGTCACCCAAACCAGCTGCCTTGGAGTAACCCATGACTCAGCCCTCAGCTTTACCTCTTATATCCAGTCCCACACCAAATCCTTCCACTTCCTTCTCCGTAACAGGTCGCTGCAGTATTTGTCCGAAAGTATATGAATATAATATTGTCACTTGTGAGGTGGTCAAAATTGACTGCAAATGACTTAAAATAAGTGTTATTGAGTTTAATAATATTGTAGGAACAAAAAAAAAGTTAAATTATGTGATTTTAGCATATTTTAGGATTTTTTCTAAAAAATACAAAACCAAAACACACAAGGGTGATTTTGCCAAAACCAAAACACAAAGCTAATTCAGATCCAAAACCCAAACCAGTTGAAGGGGGTCAGTGAGCATCTCTACTCTTAATAGCTCTAAATCACATAAAAACGATCCTTGTGTAAAGAGATGTAATTACTGCAAAGTATGACTGTCACATAATTGCTAGTAAATAAGTATACTCAGACAGAATGCTGGCATTCTGCAGAGACACAACCTTGTCTTGGTATTTTCTTGACAAATGAATGTAAGTGTCACCCGACACTGGAACAGATGGCTGTTAGGGAATCCTTTTCCCCAAGTAGTGATATGCACAGATCAATTTGTTTGTTTTCAGTGCTCCTCCTGCTGAAGGGGCATTTCCTCACAAGTAGGCAGAATGAATGATGGTAATAGCATGTCCTCCATATATAACCAGAAGACAAATACAGTGGCAATATAATCCCTGAGAAACAATTCCAACCTTGGGTTCAAATTATAGATGTTGACTGACCCCCGTGTTTTGGTTTTGGATCTGTGTTAACTTTGTGCTCTGGTTTTGGCAAAACCGCCCTCACATGTCCTGGTTTTGGATCTGAATTTTTTTTTTTTTAAATGGCTAAAATATGCTAAAAATCACATAATTTGGCTCTTTTTTGTTCCTACATTAATATTATTAATCGCAATAACACTAATTTCCAGTCATTTCCAGTCAATTTTGACAACCTCACAGGTCACAATATTTTCATCCACTTTCGGCCAAAGACTGCAGAGATCTGGCTGGATGCTAAGCGATAGAGCAATGACACAAACACACAGCAGTTTATAGCACATCTAGGAAACATTGCCACACAGCAATGTCAGAAAAGAAAAGTGGTGCAAGATGGAATTGTCTTTGGAGTTATCCGAGTGCCTGCACTGTATGCCCATAAACTAGCGTTTTTGGTGGGTCAAAGTGTCCACAGAGAACCACATTTGTCACTTGCTGATCGCCTTTACTACCTTTAGGCTCCAAGCAAGCAACATGCATGTTAACTGTTCGGCCAATGTTATATTGTGCTGTCTAGTTTGTTACTATAATTGGGCAGAAATAATTTGAAAATCCCTGGCACTACGTAAAAGTTGCTACAAGGAATAAAGTGGATTTTTAAGTTGTTGGGCATTGCCAACGCATGTAGGTTCAATTTTGAATATCAAATTGTTTTATCTTTTCCATTTTTGTATGTCACATTAAATTGTCCATTGCTGTGATTAGGATTCTTATACGGGTTTCTCTACACAGACATATAAACTTTTAAAAACTTTTATTTGTTGGAAACTGCATTTTGCTTTATAGTCCATGTACACTTACATATGTCAATAAACAGTGGGGTCAATTTTATCAGTTCATTTGATTGTTAAAATGGGCACTATATGGGCGTGGCCTAACCAGCTGTAGAGTTAACGTACACTTCATAGCTATCCTGCTACATCAGATCAATTATCCTGATATCTACCTCTCTGGTCTCCAAATTCCGATATTTTGTGAGCAAAGGTGTAGCGCTCAGCCTCCGGCTGTTTATTCCAGATTATGTCTGCCATCTGGGTCATAGATCTCCTCCCAGCTAAGTGTTCAGGCACCTGTATTTTGTCCCTCTGAGACTTTACAGCGGTAAATCGTTTGAGATTGAGGGAAGGGAAAAAGTGAGCCTGCATAATAACTGCCACTTGCCACCATTTTGAAGCCATACATCAGTGGTTCCAAAACTTTTTCAGTTCGCAGCACCCTTAAAGTCTCCATATTTTTTCAAGGCACCCCTCCAAAATAATTACCGAGCAGTCCCTTTTATAAGTAGTTGGATCAAAGTAACGTAATTAGTATTTAGGTTAGGACAGAAATAATTAGTAAGTTGTTTGCAGAAATAATACACATAAATCCAACGGAAAATACTATTTTTATACATTTTTTTCAATTATAATTCTGCAGCTGATATTCAGAGGAATAAGATCAAACAAAATTAAAAAACATGTACAAAAATCATCACACTGTGCCCCTTCATCCTCACACTCTGTACCCCCTTCATCCTCACACTATGTACCCCCTTCATCCTCTCACTCTGTGCCCCCTTCATCCTCACACTATGTATCCCCTTCATCCACACACTCTGTGCCCTCTTTCTTCCACACACTCTGTGCGCTCTTTCATCCAGGCACTCTGTGCCCTCTTTCTTCCACACACTCTGTGCCCTCCTTTATACTGACTCTGCCCCTCTTCATTCACGCACTCTGTGACCTCCTTCATCCACACACTCTGTGACCTCCTTCATCCATGCACTCTATGCCCTATTTCATCCACACACACTGTGCCCTCTTTCATCCATGCACTCGGTGCCCGCTTTCATCCACACACACTGTGCCCTCTTTCATCCAGGCACTCTGTGCCCTCTTTCATCCAGGCACTCTGTGCCCTCTTTCATCCAGGCACTCTGTACCCTCCTTCATCCATGCACTTGGTGCCCTCCTTCATACTGACTCTGCCTCCCATTACTGTTTCCTATCACTATTTTCCTTCCATCTCTTTACTTACCATAATTGGCCTTCTCTTTCTATTTCTTCTGTCTTCTTACCAATCCGTCATCACTCCATGACATTTAGTGAGAAGCAGCAGAAGAGATGAGGATGCTGGATCCCGGTGCCACCGGATTGGAAAGTTTTATGTTTTTTTTTCCCTGACCACGACACCCCTGTGATAGAGGCGCGGCACCCCTGGGAGCCGTGATGCACACTTTGGGACCCGCTGCCTTACATATTTGTCTGCTATACTTTCTGTATATCTCCCTATATGCCTCAACATCACAGTGACATCCTAATCATCCTCTAAAGTGACTGACCCCCTTTATTATTTGAATGCCTGTAATAGTGCTAAGTACTGTATTTGAAGGGTAGTGTTTACCTTATATATCGCCTGTGCATGTTAAAAATAGAGATGAGTCCACCTTGTCATTCTTTTACTACTGCACATCTATATTCAAGGACACTCGATTGCACACTTGTATCAAAATCATCTGTTCAAGACTGTGGAGATACATCACTGACAATAAGGACACTAACTTGTTGCCTAGCATATACCTGATCTGCTGGAATAAACATTTTCAGTTTACCAAATACACATAAGTATCGTTTAATTGTAAAATACTATTGTATCAAGCACACAATACAAAATACAACACAGAGGTCTGTAGATTGGGACTCATTCTTGTGACAGGCCCAGGATATTATACATACAGCACGGGAGTCTATACACCGGGATATACTCTGCTACCAAGCACAATAATAAGTACTTACAACACGGGGGTCTGTAAATTGGGACTTGTTCACTGTATTCACTTCAGAAATATGTTCATACAACACTGGGGTTTGTAGTCTGGGACTTATTGTTGTATACTGTTAGAGGAAGTCTGTAACACTGCGGTTGACAATTAATAGAAAACAGTTTGGAACCACAGTGCAGTCTTGGGATTTGTAATATGGGCATGCCAAACCACGCCACTGTGACAACGGCTAAAATGGAGAAAAATACTCGAAAAACCAATTAATCTCAGAGCTCCAGGATGATTTCTTCACCGCCCCTTGTCTCTCAGTCTTCCCCGTCTCCTGCGGAAGTAGATGCTGCAATGCAGACTGATCCCCCATCCCTCCAACAGGTCCTGTTGGCCATCACATCCTCAGAGAAGAGGGTTATGGACAAAATTGATGAGGTCCAGGCCAACCTCTCGTTAATACGTCATGACCTTCAAGGGATGCTGGAGAGAGCGGGAGAGGTGGAACATAGACTCTCTAATCTTGAGGATTCTACTACCCCCCTTGGTGGAGAGAATTCCGATCTGACTGTCCAGATTGGCCAATGCAAAATTAAGATGACAGATATGGAAGGCAGGCTTTGTCGCAACAATCTTTGATTTGTTGGGTTGGCAGGAAGAGTGGAAGGCGTCAAACCTGAATTATTTCAAGAAGACTGGCTTATAAAAGAATTCGACAGAGGAGTTCTCCCTGCACTTCATTGTGGAAAGGGCTCACAGCCAGGTGCCCCAGCTCGTACCTTTAATGCCAAGCTGAATGTCACGGGCACTAGGAGTCTTTACCCAGGGATCACCAGGTGATAAGCTTACCAGAGCAGTATAGGTGGTAATATGGTACTCTGGTAGCAGGGTGATCACGGAACAGGAGACAGCAGATGATAGAGATGCTCAGGAAAGTCTATGACTAGCAGCACTGGTGATATATATGTAGTAATATACGAGGAACTGTATGGAGAAAGGACACGTGAGGGTAGTCAGTGGTCTGCGATAGCAAGTTGTACCACTGCTATAGTGAGGAGGAATGTCCAACAGAAACGAGGAGGTGATGAGAGTCAGCGGTCTGCGGTTAGCAAGTTGTACCGCTGTCTGGGTGAAGGAATGGAATCCAAGTGGAGGTATCCGGGGAGTCAGTGGTCTGCGTTAGCAAGTTGTACCACTGCTATGTGAGAGGATACTGGAACAGGTGACACGGGAAACAGGGATCAGTGGTCTGCCTCTAGCAAGTTGTACCACTGAATATATATGTGAAGAGAAGCACGGGGAGAGACTGCAATACAGAGGATAAACGGGCACCTTGAACTTGATCCACAATGAAATGCACAATATAGTAATGACTGAACAGCACTGCAATAATATAAAGTCACAGGAACTATCCGGGCAACAGATAACACAGTCAATGATGGTAATAGTCTCAGCGGATAGTAAACTCCAGAGGAGAGCAACTCAGTCCAGCAAGATATGCAATACACCAGCACAGTCAATGAGAAGTATGCATACCGTGGTTCAGGAGCAGGCTGTCAGACAGGAGTGCAGAGATACCTGAACGGCTGGAGGCCGGCAGGATGCAAAGTCCCAGGAGGATGAAGCGGTAATCAAGTAGGTGCAGCACACAGGTAAGTAGACCAGCAGGGGAACAAATACTCAGGAAGCAGTAGTATGTAGAACTGGACTCCTGGAGGACCCTGAAGAGTAGCGATGGTCTAGATGAGAAGAAAGCAGTGAGGCGCAGATCCGATGCAGACTGGCGAGTAGTGACCAGCGGGAACACGGAGAAGCACGGAGAGTGGATCAGCTGTTGTAGGACGAGTAGAACTGAGGAGTAGCAGCCAGCAGGACTCTGCAGGTACACGGAGGTAGCGGATAGCAACCAGCAGGTGCAGCAACGATGAAACACGGGAGAGTAGAGCTGAGCTGGAACTGTTGAGCACGGAGAGCAGCGGATAGGAATCAGCTGTAGCAGTCTCGAGGAAACACGGGAGAGATGAGATGAGCTGAAGACTGAAGTGCACGGAGGCAGCAGATAGGAATCAGCCAAACAGTCACGATGAAACACGGCAGAGTTGAAGTGGTCTGAAGACTGTAGTGCACGGAGGCAGCGGATAGGAATCAGCTAACAGTCACGATGAAACACGGCAGAGTTGAAGTGGTCTGAAGACTGTAGTGCACGGAGGCAGCGGATAGGAATCTGCTAACAGTCACGATGAAACACAGCAGAGTTGAAGTGGTCTGAAGACTGTAGTGCACGGAGGCAGCGGATAGGAATCAGCTAACAGTCACGATGAAACACAGATGAGTTGAAGTGGTCTGGAAACCACAGGAGTAGAAGTGGTCTGGAAACCACAGGAGTAGTAGTGGTATGGGAACCACAGGAATCAGCAGCGCTGAATACACGAGGAAACACAGGAACACCTTCAGAGGCTCATGGGGAATGAGACTCCAAGATCAGGCAACGTGGTATTGACCACAGGTGCTTAATATAGGGAGTGTTGCCTGATCTGCCAATTAAGTTAAAGGAACAGGTACTGAAGGGTTTGAAAGGGCTGCGCATGCGCAGACCCTCAGGATGGTGGACGGCCACGGTTCCTAAACATACGGGAAGAAGCACTCACAGTCCGGTGAGTGACACTGAAGCACTTCAAAAACAGATATGATCCTTTGGATGACCAGACAGCAAGGCCCCGTACGGTTAGGAAATTAAACAATAATGTTGTTTCCAGACTTTGCGGTAGAGGTCCAAAAAGCTTGTTCACAGTTCACCTCAATCAAGAAAAAGCTGCAAAAACACCAGCTCTTTATGCTATGCTATTTCCCTCCAGGCTCAGGAACACAGTGGATGGCAAGTCCCATTTTTTACTTCTCCGCGAGAGGCAGAGGACTGGCTTGAAAGATGTTTACCTGCCCGACAAAAAGATCATTGAATTGTACCTAGTGATGGGTTTGCTTGTATATGGGATATTTCTATATTTTGCTACTGAAGGCAGAGAAAATGTTCTAGCGGAGTTAAGCTTTGTCTATTCTTTAGATAGTAGGGGTCTAGGTTTTCTCTTGCTAGGATTTAGGAAATAATCAATAGGATGTTTTGATTTTTGAGGGATCTAGGTATGCCTTAATTAGAATAGGTATACAGGGTGGGAAAGGAAAAGTTTTCATGTTAGTTGTAGGTCGCAATATCATGTGTTCTCATCTACTTAATCAAGTTGAACTGTGTTTTTCTACATACTCCAGGATAATATGTTACTGCTGTACTATACTGGTTGCTGCATAGAGCTGCTTGAAGGCGAATATCCCTTTTCCAGACTTTCCAGTGGTGTGGTCCTGCAATGTGTCTCATCCAGATGATAGACTATTATGGCAACCCTAACTGTGAGTAAACCTGCCCAGCGTGGACGTCTGCTCGCCCGGAAGGTTAGTGGGTTAAATAATAAAATTAAGCGTTCATTGGTGCTACGTCAGGTCAGAAAATCCAGTCCTGATGTGGTATGTCTCCTGGAAACCCACCTTACTGGTAACAAGGTTCTTTCCCTTAAGAGACCTTGGGTGGGTTGGGCCTATCATACCACCCATTCTACCTACTCCAGAGGTACTTCAGTGTTAGTTAGAAAACAGCTTAATTGTCACTACCCAATGGGTCCACTGCCTTTGGTAAACTTATTGACGATCTGGGTCTGGTGGATGTTTGGAGATTTAGAAACCCTGAGGTTAAACATTTTTCTTGTCACTCCTGCACCCACCACTCCCTATTAAGAATAGATATAGTCTTGGCTTCACACACTCTGGTCCCCTTGGTATCTGGGGTGGACTACCTTCCTAGAGGCATCTCTGACCACTCTTCTATCTAAGCAATCTTTGATTTTAAGCCTGAACGGGGACTACAATTCTGGAAACTTAATCTGCATTGGTTGTCCAAACTTGGAGGGAGTACTGGCCTGACATGCCTCTGGGATGAGTAAATTAAAGAGACAATAAGATGGGAGTCAACCCAGCTGTGCTTTGGGACTAGTTCAAGGCCTTTATGAGGGGTACCTTTATAAGGAAGTTAGCGAGTATTAAAAAACTTAACAAGCAAAAAGTGGAAGAGCTGGTCTAGAGATGCAAAGACCTTGAGGTCCTATACATTAGGTCTCGTGCTGTAGAGGATAGACTGAACTGGCTTCAAACACAGTCTGATTGGACTGTATTTCTATATGACAAGCACAGTCAAAGGCTTCTCTTCTCCAGACATAATCAATATTTCCAAGCCGACTTGGGAGGGATTTACTTGGCGTGTCAAGCAAGAGATGAAATGTCTAAAAGGTCAATCCCAGCTATCATAGACAAATATAATATTAAAAAATATACGGGGGCCAAAATTGCGGGAGTGTTCTATGAATATTATAGTAATCTATATTCCATGCAAGCTCGATACATGCCTACTCAACTTATAACCTACTTTAACGGTAGGCTATCCCAAGAAGCAGTTGACCTCTTGGACCCTCCCTCTACTGAGGAGGAAATTGAGACAGCCGTGTCTTCATTTTTCAACCATAAAGCACCGGGCATTGATGGTATACCGATAGAAGTATACCAACAATACAAAGAATTCCTTGTCCCTAGGCTGTTAGACACCTATAATCAATTGCTGGAGTATGGTTCACTTCCCCCTTCTATGTCTGAAGCCATAGTCATCCATATATTGAAACCTGATAAAGAACCTTTGTGTTACGGTATCAACAAGGAGAAACTGAATCCTTGCAGTTCAGCTGGGATTGGTGTGACTTCACCTAGGGGAGCGGAGTCTAACAAATGGAAGGTGTTCACCAGAGATTCCCGCAAGGGAATTTGGACTTTGCGGCTTCCACTTGCAGGTCATGGCCCCCTAGAGAAGTTCCCAATGAACCGTGAGAGAGGGAGCGAAGGATTGACAGGTAGTAGCCCCACGGAGGGATGTAGAAGAGGTAGGAGAACTGGATGTTTGTAGCCGTTACCACTGATGAATGGAGTGTAGCGATATCTGTGGTGTTACCACTAAGGAGTGGAATGTAGCGATGAACTTCAGAGTAACCACTAAGGAGTGGAATGTAGCGTTGATCTGTGTTGTTACCACTAAGGAGTGGAATGTAGCGATGAACTTCAGAGTAACCACTAAGGAGTGGAATGTAGCGATAAACTTCAGAGTAACCACTGAGGAGTGGAATGTAGTGATGAACTTCAGAGTAACCACTAAGGAGTGGAATGTAGCGATGATCTGCAGTGTTACCACTAATGAGTGGAATGTAGCAATGATCTGCGGTGTTACCACTAATGAGTGGAATGTAGCGATGATCTGCTGTGTTATCACTAATGAGTGGAATGTAGCGATGATCTGCTGTGTTATCACTAATGAGTGGAATGTAGCGAAGAACTTCAGAGTAACCACTAAGGAGTGGAAATGCTGGCAGCCACACAGAGGGCGCAGGATCACCAGAGCACTGACACACAGGAAGCCAGGAGAATACAGGAATCATTAGAGAGCAGTAATGCCGTAGCCCAGGGAGCTGCTTCCAGCACAGAGGATAGAGCAGACTCAAAGAACCAGCGCTGAGAAGAGACACAAGGAGTCTAATATAAGACTGTCAGAATATTCCACCAATAGGATGAGGAAGAAGCTGAGAAGAGGCAGACGATTCTGCACATGCGCAGAAACGTCTGATGGACAGCGGCAGCCGGCGGGGATGCAGCGGCGGTGAGTGCACCCGTTCCTGAAGAGAGGGTGCAGGAGGCCTGCGCGTGAGCTGCTGATGGAGACACCACCGAGGGAGATGGAGCACCGAGGAGACAGGTGAGTGCGCCGGCTCCAGGGTAGGTGCCGCGGGAGACCGGCACGTAGCACTTTGTATCCGGGTTCATATCACCCTATCTCTCTGATTACCACAGATGCCAAAATTCTGGCTAAAATTCTATCCATACAGCTTAATGGGTTCATTCATGAGATTGTCCACCCAGATCAGGCAGAGTTTATGCTTGGCAAATCTACGCTTACTAATGTTAGACAGATTCAGAGGATCCGGTCGACTGGGGAGAGGGCAGTGGTCGAGGCCTTGGATGCGGCTAAGGCCTTTGACTCGGTTGAGCGGGACTATCTCTGGCATGTGCTGGAGCAGTTTGGCTTAGGACCCAGGTTTATTAGTCTTGTTAGGCTACTATATTCTGCACAGCGGCAACAATGAGTGTTAATGGATTCACAACAGCCCTGTTTGGTCTGGGTCAGGGATCTCGACAGGGCTGCACTGTATCCACTGCTCTGTTTGCTTTAGCGATTGAGCCCCTGGCCTGTTTAATCCGCTCCCATGAGCACATTAGAGGCATAAAGATGGGAGGAATCACTGACAGCATAGCACTTTACACGGATGACATGTTGGTCTTCCTTGAGGAACCTGATAGGTCTTTATCTCACCTTTTAGAGGTGGTTGAGGACTTTGGTTTATATGCAGGACAAGATCAACTGGGACAAATCTGTTGTTTTTCCGATGGGGTGGCAACCTTCGCCAGTTGCTGTGTACTGTCAATCACTTCTGTGGACCGACAGGTTTAAATATTTAGGTATCTGGATTACAGCCTATGCATTAAAAGTTATTTCTCTAAATATTGACCCAATAACAGAATATTTAAAGACCAAAAGCCATACATGTCATAAGCTTCCTCTCAAGGTCAATTTTAGGATCAACCTAAAAGAAATGGTGATCCAACCGAAGTACTTATACCCCCTCCAGCACTTCCAGTTGTATCTACCATTGAAGGTTTTCCAAAACATTAATAAAAATCTAATTTCCCTGATTTGGAGTGGTAAGAGAGCTAGGGTGTGCTTTAACACATTATGTAGAACCAAAAATTCAGGAGGATTGGACCTGCCCAATCTTAGAATTTATTATCTTGTTTCTCAGCTTAAACATTTGGTCTCCTGGTTAGGTGATTTGCAGAAAACCACTCTCGGACACTTCTTGGGTGAGCTAACTAAGCCAGACCTAGCAAGGTGGCTCCTATAATAAGACAGGCATCAATTATTTGGCCAATATCACATGCTCTTATGGGAGGTTAAGGGTTAGACCCAGACACTCCCTTATGGTTCAAAACTGGTTTCAGGAAACGGGTTGGGTGTGAGGGTTCACTGCTGTGGAAGGATGTGGGAATTCACACAATTGGTCAAATATATATAGACAATCAATTAACTACATATGAACAATTGAGAGCGACCTTCCCATTACCCAACAATCAGTTCTTCTGGTATCTGCAGCTGAGACATTCACTGAATGCCCAGCTTCTTGAGGGTTTGCTTCATATGTCAGCTTCTAGAATTAAAAATATATTACGACCTATAGAGTAATATAAGACTATTTCTCTGCTCAATGCCATACTATTGCCTCAGGTGTCCACGAGAGGATTAGATCTCCTCAGAATAAAATGGGAAGGCTATGTAGGGGTTCTTTATAATGAGGAGTGGAATATAGTGGTGGGAAATACTAGACATGCCACATCTTGTCTTAAGTTTCAGCAGATCCATTTTTACATGGTACACAGGTTTACTTAACACCAGCCAAGACGCAAGCAATGGGACTGTGCGCTTCTTCAGAGTGTCCCTGGTGCGGTATGACTGAGAGCACTTTTTGGCATATTTTATGGTCATGCCCAGTTGTCCAGTCCTTCTGAAGCCAAATATGGGACTTCATTTCCTCCACACTACCTATGACCCCTTTATTATGCCCTAAAATATGTCTGTTTGGCACTACACTAAAAGAAAATTTAAATAACCCACTCTTCAAATATATTTTTACCTTAGCCTCCCTAGCTAAGATTAATATAGCAAGGGGATGAATGGTTACTGGACCACCTAGTGTATCTCACTGGATCAATCTAGTTAATGAGGTATGGAGGCATGAACAGCTCATGTATGATAGTTGAAAAGCCATGCATAAATAACATAAGATATATCACCACTAGTATGAATCAAGTTATGTTATCCACCCTCATCAGGATGATATGATGGAATTGGGGAATCACCAGGCAGACGTTTAGCTCTCAGCCCTATGCAGCTTCAATAAATTTAGGCTGTAGTGCAATAAAAATACAATGATGGTATTATCGGCCTAAAAGTTCACAAGATAGTACTGTATAATGTTTATAGCGACATAGGCAGGGATAGATGTTTATTTAATTTGAATGTTAGATATGTTATTTGTATGTTATAGCTAAACAATCTCAATAAAAATACTTTATTCAAAAAATGGACACTATTTACTACAGACCTTACTGTATTTTAATTATGACAACACATTTCAGGAGCGCAAAACTGTTGTTTCTTAAGTTCTGTTCTACAGCTACTGAAATTCATGTTGTTGCAGTTACTTTAAATAAGATGCAGGTTTACCTGTAAAAGGTGGACTATTTGTGATGACATCTATATATTATTCATGCTGACCATTACATTTGCATCTGCAATAAAGCTCAAGAGGAACAGATTGAAAAAATATCTGCGTCTCGCTCTATATAAACAAAAGTTTTTGAACATTTGTACCTTTAAAAGGAATTTAATCTAATATCTGAGTTATGCCATTTAAAATAAACAGGGCACCCTTAGGGACAGTAGTAGTGTTTTTTTGGTTGATCATGGCTTTGATATAGGGTGAAGCTATTCTTTAAATATAATGAAAAGTGTTGTGGTACATCATATGAAGAACCTCAGATCTCAAGCGTAAATAAAATGTGTTTTTTAAAACATTGTTGCATTGGTTAAGAATTATTTGTAATTTGTTTGATTGACCTTCACTACAGTAGTGTTTAATCATCTAATGTTATTTTCGGCTTAACGCTTACAAACTTTACTTAAATGTTAGAATTAAAGTTGTTTCTTTACAATAAAAAAAAAAGAAAAGATTTAGCAAACTCACACAGAAACAGGAGGGGAAGCAGGTACAGTTTAACAAGCCAAGCTCTTCAGCAAGGAGTGCCACTTTTGTGGCTGAAGTGCTTGATTTGTTTGGGCTTCCACAAGACAAGCTAACAATGGGCTTAAGGCAGCTAAACCGACAGTGCTGTCAATGAACTCTACAGTGGCAAGATGTTGTTGTCATCATCCTCCCTCTCATCAGTGTGTACATCATCTTCACACAATATAAATAAATCGCCCATAAATACCACCATTACAGACCAGATGTAAAAATGTTGTGCTGACTCATCTGCATCACCAATGGGTCTCATGGAAAAGCTAAGTTTTGCAAAGCATATGGCAGTTTATAGTACTTTTAATAAACATTGCCATGCAGCGGTAGCTGAAAGGAAAAGTGGTGCAAGATGGAATTGTCCTTGGAAACTCCCACCCACCCATATAATGGATCTTAAAAAGGACATGCACAGTTTAATAAACCAAACACTTCAGCAACAAGGAGTGTTAGTTTTGTGGCTAACAATGGGCTTAAGGCAGCTAAGTTAACAGTGCTATCAATGATCTCTAAGACTGCAGTGAGCTGCCTGGTTGCTCTTACGATTAGTAACGGCACAAACACACGGCAAATCATAGCACATCTAGGAATCATTGCCACACCGCAGTGGCAGAAAAGAAAACTGATGCAAGATGGAATTGTCCTTCAGACCTCCCACCCACCTTTATGTTGGATTGACAGTAACATAACATGGGCAGCAAAGTAGACAAGGTTTTAAAGTCGACAATATACTGACATTGACAGTATTATTAGGACATCAATTGAAATGTAGACAGTATTTATTAGGTTGACAATTCAAATGTAGACAGTATTGTCCCTGACTCTAACCCTGTCCCAATCCCTAGACCTGTCCTTATCCCTATCCATACACCTGTGCCTAACCCTAGACCTGTCCCTTTCCCTGTCCCTACACCTGTGCCTATCCTTAGACCTGTCTTTAACTATATCCCTAGCCCTTAAATCAGGCCTGTCCAACCTGCGGCCCTCCAGATGTTGTGAAACTACAAGTCCCAGCATGCCCTTCCAGGTATCAACTGGTTGTCTACCGGCAAAGCATGCTGGGGCTTGTAGTTTCACAACACCTGGAAGGCCGCAAGTTGGACAGGCCTGCCTTAAATAATACTGTCCACATTTCAATAGTCTATCTAATCATATTGTTCACCATGTGAATTGGCATCCTAAAAATACTGTTGAGACCTGAATTGTCGACTGTTACACAAGCTGATAGCCCAAGGTCAAAATGTCAAACAGTGCAAGATGGAATTGTCCTTGGGAAATATGTTAAAAAGGTTTAACAAACTCACACAGAAACAGGAGGGGTAGCAGGTACAGTTTAACAAACCAATGAACTTGAAGACTGCAGCGAGTTAGCTGGTTACTAATTGACAGCAATGGCGCAACACACGGCAGTTCATAGCACATCTAGGAAACTTAGTTACACAGCAGTGGCAGAAAAGTGGTGCAAGATGGAATTGTCCTTGGGCTGTCCCACCCACCCTTATGTTGGATCTTAAAAAAGACATGCACACTTTAACAAAGCAAGCATTTCAGCGACAAGGAGTGCCACTTTTGTGGCTGAAGTGCTGGGTTTGTTTGGGTCCCACACAGCAGGTTAATAATGGGCTTAAGGCAGCTAAGCTAACAGTGCTGTCAATGAACTCTAAGACTTCAGCGAGCTGCTTGGTTGCTGCACCAGTGGAAGCAGTTCTTGCCAGTGATAAAATGAAGGCCATTGTCATGCCTTGGCATAATACCAAAAAATCCCCCAATTATGTGTGGAATTATTTTTATCCAAATCCAGAAAACAGTTGTCTAGCCATTTGTAGCGTGTGTAAAGCCACAGTCAGTAGATGTAGGGACTTAAACCATCTTGGTTTATGCCATGTGACGCGAGTTCAGGGCCAGCTCTTAAGAAAATCAGAAACTTATGCTAAAAATAACAACAAGCAGTCCAACATCAGCTAGCTCCCTTCTCTCAGCTAGATCCCAGCACCTGCAATCTACACCACCAACCTCTTCATCAAGGCCGGAGTGGCCATCTGGCACTTCTGGCCAATGCCAGAAGGGCCAATGGCTAGATGGGCTGATCCAGCTGTCCTCATGCCCGTCTGAGCAGCAGCACCTCCCTGCGCGCTGAGAGGCGGACAGAGATTCAGTGACATGCGGCCAATGCAAGTAATCACATAGGACATGCACCACGTAACACTGCTGTTCGGGCGGACATGCGGAGGGCTAGATTGTGAAGTGAAGCAGTCTGCGCGCTGCACATATGTAACAATGTAGGTGTGTGTGTGTGCTATGTTAATATATAGTGTGTGTGTGTGTGTGTGCTATGCTAATATATAGTGTGTGTGTGTGCTATGTTAATATATAGTGTATGTGTGTGCTAAGTTAATATATAGTGTGTGTGTGTGTGTGTGTGTGTGTGTGCTATGTTAATATATAGTGTGTGTGTGTGTGTGTGTGTGTGCTATGTTAATATATAGCGTGTGTGTGCTCTATTAATATATAGTGTGTGTGTGCTATGTTAATATAGTGCGTGTGTGTGTGCTATGATAATATAGTGTGTGTGTGTGTGTGTGTGCTAAGTTAATATAGTGTGTGTGTTATGTTAATATCATACTTACCAACTTGACAAAGTTGGTTTCTGGGAGAGGTGGGCGTGATGGGGACGGGGCTCCAAAATGTGCGCCATTTTGGACCCACCCCCCGTGACGTAATGACGCGAACTTGTCATTTGACAGAGGGGGCCGGGCCAAACACTGCGATTCCCGGTGAATCGCTGTGTTTGGGAGCTAATTCTGCCCACTTCACTAGGAAGTGGGCACTTCCTAGTGAAGTGGGCAGATCCGGGATATTGCCACAATCTCCCGGGAGTCCAAATTTTGAATAAACAAGAAACACCATCTTTCTCTGTCACTTGTTACCATAATAGGAAACTACCTGGAACAAGGACAGATAGAATGACGTAAGATTAGAAGACAACTTGTCTCAAGGGGTAGGAGTGCACCCACTGAGATTTTCAGTGCCAGCCAGTGGGGAATGCCATACCGTCACTTCTCCTACTGCCTTCATTGTAAAACTATCTCATTCCTTTCACTTACATTTTACATACCTAAATTTGCATACTGCTACTTCTAAATTTCCACATCGACCACTGGTGCCAACAATAACATTTCATGTGGCTTTGTTGCCTAACTCATAAGATTTAACCAGCCCTAATCTAGAATGTCTGCGAACTATGAATGTTTATTGAGGTAATTGTTAGGCCTATAGATTGAAGATATTTACAAAAAGGTATTTAAAAAAATCAAATAGAGATTTTATAGGTCATAATTGACAAGGAAGCAGTCCTGGAAATATGTAAACTGAAATCAAAACTAGTGCATAACATTTCCTATCTCACTGTGATCCCTTCTCAAATTTTTCACATTAAAATTTTATTTTCATACTCCAAACCACCCATCGCACACTGAAACACACACATACATTACCCAGCAACCAGACATATTTCTTCCGCCCGAGTGCTGGCCGCTCTATGCATGCTCTGAGTGGTGACGTCACCACCGTCAGCAGTTAGATTATATCTGCTACCTATGTAAGGAAGGCTCTGTCACCCAGAGTATTACGTCTAGTCAGCATTTTTGTACTATTCCCAGTGTTCTGGTATATGGTTGTTCTATTACTGATTTCTGACCAGGCTTTCCCTGACTTCTCTATTGGACTCTGTTTTGGCTCTGAACATACTCCCGACATTTGACCTCTTGGTATTCTTTGACCAATCTTTTGGATTTCCCATTTGCAGTGCGCATCCTGATTGGCTTGAACTCGGACTGTTTAACCATCCACACGCACTTATGACATTGCTGGAAGATGTCCCTTGCTCCCTTGGTTCTAAGCATTTAAGGCCAAAAGGGAATTGTAAAAAGTGGGATCCTGCTGAATTAAGCAAAATGTGGGAATCCCACAGTAATACTCAGGAATGGAAGTGGGGTAGAATTTTAACATAATTTAACGTGTCAAAACCATTTTGTCTTTCATTTTTATTTCCAGAAGAAAATTTTCCCTGGAATTGTAAATAAATCTTGCTTGGATTACAAATGAAGAATAATTCCTAAGAATTGCCATTAAATAATTTTCCTGTGGATTGTATGAAGATGATCCCATTGGATTGCAATGGATTTACTTAACAATTGTTTGTGTGTGTTATTTGGCTTTTTCACTATTATGCTACAATTATACTTGGTTTTGGTGGTAAGAAAGATGGATCCTGCACTGTAGGTTTTCTTGTTAGTAGCTAAAACTGTCTGGTCTGGGGCTGGCTTTTAACATGGGACTTACATATAGCAATGGGATTACATGTTCGCTTTCCCCCTGTTTAGTGGGAACCAGCCTAGGCTATCTAGTACTGGGGCTGGTTGATGCATTTCTGGGGATTGACCATTTTTATAGATTTTATGAACGGAACTTCTCCCACTCATTTTGATGGTCTAGTCGTTTACTCTGGATGCTTTATAAATATTTAAATGGAGAGTGCAGCATTTGTCAGGAACATACAATATTTATATACCTGAAAGAATACTCACAATGGAGACTATTACTTTATAGGCAAAAGCAAGATTCTGCATCCCATCATTTGAAAATACAAGAAGAGAAAAAGGTCAGAGAGGGATGGTACAATAAAGGAAAGTTTTTAATGTATTACACACAAACAGAGTTACGCTTCTATGGATATTGAAAGGTAAATATACAGGTAATTAACAAAAAAAAGCATCTGGGTAAGTACACCAAGCATGTTGAAAGCAACGGTACCCAAAAGGTGTGGCTGTTGTGTTATTTAAACCACTAACACCCCAGCATGGTCTTGGTGATGCAAGAAAACGCTGGATTGTCCTGATTGCCTATAGTGACTTGAAAGGGGATATACATTCTGGTGACAGTGAATCTGTTGACACCAAAATGGTGACAGTGTAAATGTCGACAGATTTATTGGTGACATTGTGACTGTTGACAGTATTAATGGTGACAGTCACAATGTAAACAGTCAAAGGGCAATGTCAGCGGCAGCCGGTGGATCCAGCACAAAATAGTTAATATTAAAAAAGACAAAACACAAACATTAACCCCCACCCCCAAATACAATACAGCCCGCCAAAACAAAATATGGTACAATAATACACAACGATATAAATAAAAATATATAAAAAGCATGCTCCTCACACAGATTAACCCTAGTGCTGCCAACCTAGCACTAGCGAATTTTGGAGTCCACCTCATTTTACTAGAACTAACTCTAGGCACTGCCAGCTGGGGCTGGTGGCACTATAGCAGGGAAGCCCACAGTGTGGGTCCCTCTGCCATAATGACAACCAGCCACAGGCTGGTCAGCACAGGGCTGGATTCCCTAGGGAGATGGGGCATGCAAAAAAATTGCAACAATGGCCAGGGTCTTTCAGTCAGGTGCCACTGTACTCCTAGCATACAGTACTGCTTGCTAAGTCACAGCAGTCAGCATCGCTAAAGATGATATTTATGTGGTTAAGCCTTTGCTCCCTCTGGCTCAAGCACACTGGGGCCAGATGCAAGACCAGGCCTTGGGCTGGATGGACCAGCCTATTGAGGATGGCAACCAGTATTGTGTCAAACATTGCTAGTGTGTGCATATAATGCAATGCGTACTGGTCCTTCATCTCCCGACGGGTTTTATGGATACCATTCATGAGGTCAGTGACTTTGCCAGATCCAGCAGGGGAAGATAAGGTTGGCATCTAAAGTGGTTCATCCTCAGCTTCTTCTTTCTCCACAGCGAGTAGTTGCTTTGCATCCCATGGCTAATAAACATATATACAGTATATCTCTGCACTCATGTAAATACTTGTCCAAAGTCCCCTTGCTTTGGTGCTCCTCCGTGTCTCTAGCTCCCTCAGGCAGCTCTAACAAAAGTTTTTAGAAAGAGGGCACTTACCAGACTTTCATTAGTTAAGAACTCTTTACTCTTATTTTTTATCTTCTAACGGATGTTCCAGTCCAACACACAGACCTTTTCTCAAGACCACAAAAAAGTGAACAAAACAGTCACCAGCCTTACCCACCATATAAGTGTGCTACATGAAAAAACAGTCAGTATTTAACATATGTGCAAAACAGAAAACTAATTTTCACCCCTTGCATTGTAACATGGTTTTGTCCAGGAGACTTAAATAAGAAACTTCTTAATTTAAGTTCCTTAATGAATGAGGCCCTAAGTTTCTAATTTAAGCAATGGTAAAGTATCCACAAAAAAACCATTGTTTTCATGTCATGCTACAATAAAATTACACTTAATACTTCTTACATCTATTAACCATTTCCTTGCTAATCAACATATGATATGCTAGATGTTAACAAAGACATGTGTGTACTATTAGTAAATCATTTTAACCCTTGCCATTCATAATATGTAAATACTAATCTTTATTTTTAACAGTGTCCTTTTCCTATCAATTCCAGATGTAACTAGGAAAGCTTCACTCTGTATAAATACATGAATATATATAAATATATAAGAAATATATACACATACCATATAATTTGTCAAACTAGAATACTGCTTAGCCGCCATAAAGCAATTATCATAACCACAAATAAATAATTTCATGTCTTTTAAATATTACTTTTTGCGGATTTACACTTTCCATTCATTCTCAAGGTTTTGTTTATAGTATTTTTCTCTTTTTCTTCTTTGTATTTTAATTTTCACTTTTTTTTCTGGTATTGCCCTGTAATTATTTCTTATGATCAAGCTGGGCAATTTTAATATAAAAATAACTATTTATTTTACCACAACATACCTATCAATCTTTTTACATTTTGATGAAAACCAATCACAACCAGATTAGTTAACTCCACATTAATCCTCACATAAATTAACTGAATTTTTAAATGTTTGTGCCAGTTTCCTTATGATCTTCATTTATCCTATGCCTCAATGTAACAATTATATTATGTAAAAGTTAATACTCTCACCCTTAAAATAGAATTTCCCTGTGTTCACCAATATTCTTCTCTCAGGATGTGGCTGCACCTGTACTACCCGCAGTGCACCAAAACCAGATGACCTCTTCCTCTTTATCAGACGAGAAATGGGGTACTATTTTTTCCTTGATGAACGTTCTTGAGAGCCACTTTTATAGGTGCAATTTGAAGCGGAATTGACTTTGTGTTTCTCTGCTGTGTAGGGGAACCTCTTACTTTCTCTTCTCTGTCCCTTTAAGGAGCAAGGTTTTAGGGTAATCTTTCCACTTCTCCAAAGAGCCCTGTTATTGTACCCACCTCTGCACCTCCTGGCAAAAGCTGAAAATATATTTGGAACACTGGTCCTAATTATCACCTCCAACATAGTGACTGGGATGGTGGTAATCGTTAATACGATTACCACTATTTCAACAACCACTTCACCTGCAAAACAAAAACGAAAGTTTTAAAAAGTGATGGTAATATTTATAGGCTTACCTTTAAAAAGACTCTGATCACCACTGATGGACCCGAATGCCAACCGCAAGTGATATCGATTGAAGAGGTGTCCGACACTACTGTTTATCGCGAATTGTATTCATCTGAATTTAAAGTGGCAATGTCGGGTTAAGTGTTTAAACACTTAACCTGCGGGGGCCCGACATTGCCACTTTAAATTCAGTTTTATAAGGGCTGTCTTCTGAGTCCAAGATTTATATATTGCCATTTCAATTGCTCTTTTATGGTGTATGTTTTATATATGGAGATCAAATAATAAATGTCTATATTTTATAGAAATTTACAGACAGGTTTTTTTTAAATAATGTTTAGGAAAAGGAGACAGCATGAAAAAATAGGTATACTACAAAGTCCAGAAATATTACAAACAGCAAACATATTCTCTTTTGTTTTCAGAAGCATTCTGAACACATTTCACGAAATGTTAATCCCATTTATCCACACACCAGATGACCCCCTCCCCTTTGTCAATGCCAATAGTTATAAATCAATATCAGAACACAAAGAGCAATTAGAGATTGTTTGAATTTTATTACAAAATGTGACATGCAGCGCGCTCAAAGAATAATGAATCTATATAGGGAAAAATATGAACATTTAATTTATATGACATGAACTACATCATTGATTGAAAAAAGCTCCATTTGACAACTTTTTAATCACAATACTGCAGAAAATTGCCAGCTAATCAAAAACTATCTGCTCCCTAAATCTTCATCATCAACCTTGATTTAAATTGCACCAGCAGATTCTGTAGCGCTTTACAATTGGGATACCTAGTCATATCCCAAAAGAAGGTACTCAGTGACGATCAGGACACCGACACAATGTTAGATAGAGACACTGTTCTCAATCACTCCGGGATTCAAGAAGGTATAAGGCAAAAACATGTTCGTGTTCCGTTCAGTAATGGACTTGGAAATTTCATCCAACTTGTTCTGGAAATCCTTTATGAACTTCTGTGGGACCTCCTCTGTAAAACGCACATCAGGGTAATCCCCTAAACGTCTCTGGAGAGCAATAAGGAATTTGATTAATGGAAGCTTTTTTAGCCATGATTTCTTTATGTATTGACTGAGTCCATTCATCAATACATTACAGAGCAGAGCTGCATGTACATGAATGGACAGCTTTATATATCATGATCTGCGCAAGAATTCTCTCTTACATATTCCCCAGACTAGAAACACAAAAGGAGCAGATCTGCTTATTGCTTTTATGTCCGTACAGGATTCTAGTACTCACCCGGTCTCTTGGCTCATTACTAAGCAGCCACACTGTGGTCATTCCAGTAGTGGTAGTGTTTACTTCTGGCAATGCATCCAGGATACTCTGGGGTGTGCTGACCCCTTTAGCTGTGGGAGGGGGGGTTTTCATGGATGTGGGACCATTGGGCATCCAGGCATAGAAGTCAAACTGCAATACAAACATTGATCATCTGAAACATGTTCATATGCATGAATAATTTATCCACAAATGCATAATTATCTTCTCAATATTTTCCTAATTATACATCGGATATATACACATTGCCATAATACATTCGAAAGGAAGATCTAGCTCTTGAGTGTAAACGTAATATTTTGTATCTCTGAAACTAAATATATTTTCCACATGGACCAGTAAATATTGTCACAGGACCAGTAAATATTGTCACATGAAACACCCATGTGGTGTCTTTGCATAATATCAAATGTATGCTTACAACATGTGTGTATCAGTTGTTAGTTAAATGTCTCATCTGTCAATCATGCATAAAGCAAATGGAAATAGGGTGGGAAAAATATGACAAGAGTTTGTGCAACACATACTGTAGTTATTGTGTTAGAAATCCTGTTATTCAATGACTCGTATAGATGGTCTTAGTAATAATTCTTGATGTACAGCCTCAAACCCTCCAAATCAAGGATAAAATTAGATTTTATATTTACATTAAATTCTTTTCTTAGTCCATGGGGGACATTGGACCATGGGGTATAGAACCTCCTTCAGAACATGGACACTGGAAATAATTCTATCAATTAAATGCTCCACAGTCTTATACCTCCCCATCTTGCAGGGAAATCAGTTATTATACTAACCAAGTCCCACAGGACAGAACCAAAAAGAAACAATAAAGAGAGAGAGAGAAATTACTTCATCCCTGAAAAAGGAACATTTAACTTTGGTAAACTTCTTCCCAGGATATCTAGAGCTTAATTGGGTGGGCGCTCAGTGTTCATCATGGACTAAGAGAAAAGAATTTAGCGCAAGTTTAAAATCTAGTTCTCTCTATCAGCCACTGGGGGACACTGGACAATTGTGATGTATCAAAGCTACTCCCTTTGGGTGGGTACGCTCACAAACTAGTAGTGCGCAGCACCCTATACCTAAATCTAACGACCTTAGAATTGTAAAGGTATGTATAGAGCCCCATGTGGCAGCCAACCAAACTGCCCGGCCTAAGCCCTTGATGAGCCATCCACAAGGCGCTCACCGATTACACCAATAAAGCCAGCTGTGCCAATCTCTGCCATGACTGGCTTCACCAGTCTGGTGCCACAACTGCACATCGACTCCTTTCTATCATACCCTTTAAGGATGCAGGAATCATCGCCATTATAGGGAGCCAGTAATAATTCTAGAAGCCTATCGCAATAGAGAATTTGTATATCCCTGATGTTGACGTATGCCACTGTGGTGGAATTGTCCAATTGAATCTGCATGGGATTTCCACGTGATTGAAGGTAACCCTGAGCTAGAACGTTTAGCATCGCTCTTAATTCTAGAATACTTATCGTAAGCTTTGCAAGAACGGACAGTGAAAGGAGACAGCCTCTCAGCACTAGGGGAAAACATCTGTTGCCACAATTGTCCAAGTTTATATAGCCAGGGGATAGGCCCTGTTAATGCTGCCATCTCAACCTCCAGAAGACCAGCTTCCATCTGAGAGCCAATAGAAACACCCTATTAATCTGAGTATTTCCACCTAAACATAAGTGCTGAGTGTCCAGAGGATTATCCTGCTGAATGAATCTGTCTGATACCTTAACAGAAACAACTTTTGGAAAGAACACCTCCCACTGTCTTATACCAACACTGGAAGAAAATCACTGGGAACTGACAAAGTGATTTCTGAACCCTGTGCATTTACCGCTACACAAAAAGGCCTGAAACCAATCATCCTACGCTCTTGGCAGTTGTACCAGTAGTAACCCTTTCACTGTTCATCTGGCTAATAATCTTATCTAAGTCAACCCCAAATAGACATCACCGTAAAATACAAGGAATCCGGACTCCTTTTGACTCTGCATCTGGCTCCCAAGCATTGATAAAATTGTCTTGGCAAGCTGAGACCATCAAGAAGAACTTCTGGCCCACGGTTTTACCAGCATCTAGAGCTGTTTCCCCAGATATACTTATTCTTCCCAGATGTGTACTGCCAAGATCGCCATTACAGACCAATGCCACCCAGACAACAATCCTGCAAAGAGTTGCTCTGACCACTTTTCTTTGGTCCAGTTGACCCAGTTTTTGGTGCATTATTACTCTAAGCTTGTGTGGGTGTTGGTGTGTATGCGCTACTGGCACGGGTTACTCCACCTAGCAAAACTAGAAAAAGATTTTAGCGCCAAAATGGGCCAGAGGATTCAAATAGGCGGCATCCATAGATGGCTGACTATTCTGTATGTAGAACCCACTGAGGAAGCCACTATATGTGGTGAAACCCATTTGGTACATACCTACACTACAAAAAGAGTTTGCCATTTAGTTTCTCTTTTTTAAAGCTTTCATTTATAATCTATTTATTCTCACTTTTATTTTTATTTCTATTTTTATTACTTTAGCATTTATTATTATTTTTCTATTTTTATGTTTATAGATTGTTATTTATTTGCATCTCTATATTGTTTTCTTCCTGTACTCATCCCCACCCATCTCCTTCAATTACTCTGTATCTATGTTAATAATTCTCCATATTACCTTTCACTTCTACCTACATTCATAACCCTGTCCAATCTGTACTACTACCTACAATCTGGTTTATGGTTATTATCCCTACTATCTTCTTACTACTGTACTACTACCTACAATCTGGTTTATGGTTGTTATCCCTACTATCTTCTTACTCTCTTATTGTTAATTGTACAATCATTCCTGCTCCTGAAATCTATAATATATTTTACCCACTTATACCTACAGTACATTCTAATCTCTACTCCACTTACACTATAATTTTGATTCTATCCACATCCCTATCTCTACTTGCATTACTATGTCAATTTCTATCTGTATTACACAGATTCCTCCTGTTCTTCCTTCTATAACCCCTAAACCTTGCCTCCAGCCTCATATTTCCCTGCACCACACTCTTTTCCCTAGCTACATTACTCTTTTACACCACATTCCTGCACTATATCCCTTTCTACCGACAATACTACTCCCAATTCTATCCATTACTACACCACATTCTCCTTTCATCTCAATCTTCATTTCTATTACCTCTTACTGCCACCTCCAACAAATCCTGGACCACCATACCCGGTATGTCCATTTAAAGCAATTTTCCATACTTTATTTCATGTACACCATCTCTAACCCCTATTTCATTTTACTCCTACTTCCAAAATTATTTCACCCTCTAACCCATTCTCAATTTCGCTTACCTGCATCAAGACATCTTGATTCTTCATCGAGAACTACTGCCGCAGCTCAACGTTTCAAACATCATTCGGATACACAGAACCACATCACACAGACCACACCGACAAAAGCAGAGAAACCACACGACGACAACCCATTATGGCCCATACTCCACGGCTACCGAAAGTATGAGAAATACTTTTCTACTTTTTTCTAGTCTAGTTGACCCTATCTGAGGCTAAAATGGGTCACAGTAAAGCACCAGCCACTAGCTAACTAGTTTTAAGAATGGTCTCAAACATTCTTAAGGGCTGTGGTATTCATGGATAAGAATAGACATGACATTGGACAGTCACGCTATATAGACGACCCCCTAGGTGGAATTTCCCTTGTAACCTACTCTGGTAAGGGATAAAGTGTCTAAAATATGCATATAACCTAAACCTATGTAGTGTTTGGGTCCGCAACTAGCCCAGCAATTTTTTTTAATTGCGGTGAACAAGTACTGTTTTAACCATGCATATCGCCCAAACCGGCTCGCCTTTTGGAATTGCTAAGAGAAGCATTGGGTAATTGGCTGAAGATTCAGTGAAATCGAGGGAAGGACAGGTCCCTTCTCCTACAACCAGTGGAAGTGAAGCGAGCTACTAGGCAAATGCTGAATTAGACTGCGCTAGTGCCTTAGCCCAAGCCGGAGGTGATCCTAGCCAGCGCTTACGACATGTGGCCTCCTGCCAAAGGCATCCATGTCTGACTGTCCACTTGGTGATATCCTGATATTTTACATAACTATGACAAGTCACAGATGAAGCCCCGCCATCCTAGACCTCCCTTTATTTGGCCTGACAAGCAAGGAAGATAAACCACGGCAAATACAGAGTGCACAATATAGAAAGGGAGAACTAGGTATCAACAGACAGCAATAAACTCATCAGTAAATTGTGCAAAAATATACTTCACAATCCCCAATACAATCCCACTCCAGCTAGAAGTAACTATCTTCTGCTGGGGAAACAGTCTAGATCAGACACTGCAGTTCAGCTCTCCTCTGATATTCAGTATATACTTGAAAGCAGTCAGGGGGGAGAGCAAATTATGCTACCTGTACCTTCCCCCCAGAACCCAGTATGCATAGACCTCTTTTTATCCAGCCTAAAAAGATAAAAGAGCAGGAAAAAAAGTACAGCGTACACAATATGGAAAAGTGAACCAGGTATCAAGAGACACAAATTAATTCATCAGATATAGAACAATCCCCAATTCAATCCCGCCCCAGGTAGAGGTGAATACCGGAGGTTGGCGAGACAGAGGAGAGTTGCCCTGCTGGCACAGTGTCTGATCTACATTATATTAATATTTATTATACACCTGGGACATACATCATTAAGATAAGCTAAAGTAATAAAATGGAGGTTTTTGTTACGGATGGAAGAGTAAAAGTCCTAAAGGTCCGATTTTTTCAGCGTATTAAAATCACGGCAAATCGCTGATGATAAACTCCCCCCCCCCCGATTTTAGTGCAAAAGTTTCTGAAATGTATCAAGCTGCGATTTTTACCCCGATTTTCAAAATCGCTGGTCATCTCTGGTGATTTGCTGCGATGTCAAACACTCCTTTGGTTAGCAAACTCTCCTGTGTTGTCCCTATCTAGCTGTGAGATTAGTAAACCCATCACTGTTACATTGCCCTGTCTATAGAACCGGAGGTCCGAACAGCTGTCAAAACTGATAAAAATAAAGGTTTAAAAAAAAACAACAAACACATGGAGTCCCCCTCTAGTAACCCTAGTGCTGACAGCCTACTACTGGTTACATGAAAATCGTGGAAAAATTTTGTGTGGGGTCCCCCTGATTTCACATAACCAGCACTAGGCAAACCAGCCGGGTTGGTGGCACTATAACAGGGGGACACGCAGCAGGGGTTCCCTAGGGAGTGGGGTACGCCGAAAAAAATGAGCTGGCCCTCCCTCTAGAGACAACCGGCACAATGTTGAAAGCACTAGGGCTCTTCCTACACCCCTGGGTGGTGGGCGTAGGGTACTAAATGGCGATAAAAGTGTAAAACAATAAGTGAACGCCATTTTGTTTTGTGGAACTACAAATCCCAGCAAGTCAGGGTGCCCTAAACAGTGTGGGCATGCCGATACTTGTATAACTACAAGCACCAACATACCCATGGCAGCCAGGGTATGTTGGCACTTGGAGAACAAGTGCCAACATGCCCTGACACCTGAGCTTGCTGGGACCTGTAGTTCCACAAAAGAAAAATGTTAAATAACCCTCATTAAAACCACACACATTAAAAATAATAAAACCCCAATAATGACACTAAACACCCTCATTTATACCACATATTTTTATTAAAAATAAATGCCCAGAATACTCACCACTGATGTTTTCATCTGTTGTCAGCAGCTTTTAATCCGAAAATAGAAATCTACAATGAACTATAGAACTATAGAAGAGAAGACTCTTCTATATGAACTCTTAAATGAACTCTACAAATCTGTGTCGGGGGGAAGCCACATAGATTTTTAAATTGCAGACTGTCACCAGATGGATTAAATGATACAATTGAATTCAATGATCGGTATTTGTAGGTAGAATATATAGATACACTGTTTTTGACGTCTTTTTGTAGGGTTTTTTGTGAAAATAAATCCTAGTTTTACATCTATTCAGTACATTTATTTCTCTATGAATAGAGTTCACCCATTGATGTAGGTTATTAGTTAGTTTTAGTTTA